>NC_092342.1:99981000-100286500 GCF_046630445.1 Rutidosis leptorrhynchoides | reverse complement strand
GCACTTTTTCTTCAATTCTTTAATCTTCGTGCTTTGTCTTCACATTTATTTATTTAAACGATTACAACTTAAAAATAGAATAATTACAACTAAAAACTTTATATATTGGGATGATATTGCGACTAAATATATGTTCGTTTGGAGCACTATCACTTAGTCTAGACACATCTCACTGCATTGATTGCATGAATAGTGTATAGAAAAAATTCATATCTTAGCGTATCTGTTACTATAGACTTGCCTGACAGCTTCCGAAAATTCCTCCGTAATCTACGGGATCTTCTTTCCTATACATAAGTATTCTATGTAATTAGAATATCATCTGATATCCAAAAATTATTTCATATCGAAAACCCTTTATCTAACCGTACAAGATGGAACTCGCAACTAGTTCAAATTTCTCGAATTCCGACAGCTATTCCGATATGAATTTCCACTCGAGCTCCAAAAGCAGTGCAACCGGAATGGATCGGTCAATCAGCCATCATCAATTCTGGATGAATTGGGGCTAAGTTCGTAGTCGACTTAATCAATGGAGACGCGAAGAAGGTGATCCTTTCCACCAACCGAGTTCACCTCTTGGCGAAGAACCTGAAGCACTTACCGGCGAACCAGTCGAAACACCATTTTCACCCTCAATTCCTGGATATCTTGTCATGATTATATACTATCTCAAATTCAAAACTTTATTCACTCGCCCGTTCCTACCGACAATCATCCTGGAGTAATAAATCAACGAGCTTCGCACCCGAGTTGTAGCCTTGAATAATATGGTGCAAAACGTACCAGCTTCAATAACATCACTGGCATCAACAGTACCACCATCAGCAACATTAACAGTACCATCACCACCACCAACAGTAACATATGCATCCCACACCTTAACATCACAATCTGTTCCACGAACATCAACATCATACGCACCATAGATACCAAGGAGTACCAACAACAATGAACGATGAAGTATTGATCCATAACTTCATTGAAGAAATATTCTGCGAAGAATATGTGGTTTCTAAAAGTTTTAAAGATTACTTATTTTAGCTCAACCCGAAAAGCAAATGAGATTAATATCATATTAACTCATTAAATCCATGATTACATCCGAAGAAAATATATATGTATATATATCTTCATAAAGATTATAATTAAAAGTTCTTTTGTACAAAATGTTAATGGTAAAAATATTTTAATGGGTAGGTAATACTCGAGGAATATTTAGATTTCACATTAATAAGTTACACTATACATTCTTCGAATCTGATTTAACAGTCATTTACTATCCTACTTACATCCACAGATATACGAATCCGCTCACCACAGAATAATCATTTTCATTCAATTTCATATTTGGATTTTAACCTATCAGAATCCAACAAGTGATATAATGAAGAAAACATTGGACAAATAAAATTTGTTAGAAACAAAAAAATTAACTATGAGAAATGCTGTTAAGAATCCACGCTAACAAAATCCTAGCTAACTATTCCTAGCTAACTGTTAATTCCTATTTACATTTATTTTTCGCAATTTATTTATCGCAATTTATTTATCGCAATTTTAATTCTCGCAATTTTATTTATCGTCATTTAATTTCTGTTATTTATTTTTATGCACTTTAAATATCGGGACACGTATACAATATTTTGACATATCATATCGACGTCATCTATATATATTATTTGGAATTACCATAGACACTCTATATGCAGTAAGGATCGAGTTCTCTATACAGGGTTGAGGTTGATTCTAAAATAATATATAAACCTTGAGTTGTGATCGAGTCTGAGACATGTATATAACGAGTCACGACATGTATTAATTAATTTGAATATTATATATTAAACTATATATGAATTATTGAATTACTAATTGTGGACTGCTAACTGTGGACTGCTAACATTGGACAACTAAAATGAATTAAAATATTGATTATAACATATGAAACTAAACAATTCTTCAAGTTTGCCACTTGATTTCATCTTAAACCTCATTTGTATCTTGACGATAACAATCTGCGTTCAAACCTTTCATGATTCTTGAAAACACCTCAATCGAGAGGATGAACCAACTGCACTTCATCTACGAAAAAAAAGATTGATGCATATAGTTATGCACCTGAAAACACTCGGAACCTGAGTAAACTTTTAACACGCATCTGTGCTAGCTCCTTTGGCATTGTTATTACACAAAATAACATTACAATTCTTTTTCACAATAGTCAGTTTTGTCACAGCTCCAGCGAGTCAACTTCGACTTCTCGTTCGAAACAACCTTATTATAACCTTGATATATATGCGTGCTCATTTATTGTTACCGGAGAACCTTTTATATTCCACCATATTACAGCAGACGTACCAGCAACCTCATTGCTCTTTGGCTTAAATTCCTCCGACAAATCACTATATTTATCTATTGAAACCCTATCATATAATCATCCACATCTTGTAACGAGATTTGCCCTATCAATTACTGGTAATCAGCAATCAGAATTTTGAATCTCGCAACGTTTTTACACCAACAGTTATATGAATATATATAACATTTATCTCTTAGAATTATGATCTTCCATTCTGAAATTCTAAAAAGCACTAAGTCTACGAATCAATACCCCAAATTTTGAGAAAGCTGAATGAAGCAGCAAAAACTGTAAACGACCTTGACAGCCAAAAGTTTGATGATAAATATTAGTGTGTTGGCAAAGCTCAGAAAAGTTGGTACCGAAAAGCAGATTATGTGAAACTATGAAGGAGACTGTAGATAAATCACAAAGACTAAACCTGCCTCCAAAGAATCTAAATGACTCAGTGTCTGCTGAAGTTAATAACGAATACCTTGCTCGTGACTCTACACTTTTACGGACAAATCTTCATCATCATCCATCGATATTAGAAATTCTAAGATATCATCGTATCTTTCATTATAAATATCCTCAATATTTCTGAAGGTATTTTCATAACTATTCTTATCTGAAATCATTTATCTCTTCGCGATATCAGTGTTACATCAGAAAGGAAACTGTTTTACTTTCTAAATTCTGAAAAATTCGAACTTAAAATATGAATGTTTTTGAAGTAGTGTATGTTTTTGAAGTAGTGTTGGGAACTGATGCATGAGTTAGTATAATATAATGACACTTGATCAACGTGATTATATTACAGTAAGTCATGCTGAGTTTCCAATGGAACGTGATGATTCACAGACCATAACGTCATCATGTGCCATGTTACATAACTCTTTCATTCTGCTTAATTTTTGAACATATCAAGAAAGTATATTCTTGATAGTTCTATTCTCAGTGATTCTGGTAATTTGACAAATCAAATCGTGCGATTACGTTCTTTCTTGTTTAGAACATTAAGTTCATTCGAAACTCCATACTTACGAATTTTGGACCATTACTCGCTTTACTAGAGGTCGAGAAGATAATAAAAAGGCAAAGAGCTCCAAAATATAAGAGAAAATATAAAGCCCAATAACAACATGGAAGTTACAAACCGTGGATATTAATACGAATAGCAATATAAAGACACGGTATAATTAAGAATAGTGTCACCCCAAGGTAATAGTAGAAGTAAATAGATTTTTCTGGTGGAAGATTGAAAAGAAGGATGACAGAAATGATAATTAGGAAAAATATCAAGGATTAGAACTGGATTAAGCATTTTCACAACATTTTGGATGTATGAACTAAGAAAGAAAGTATAGGAATGGTGAGAATAATGGAACGGAAGAGCTTAATTTATAATGGAAATATCAGACAGAGTAATCGAGGTAGATCACCGTATTTAATTATAGAGATCTTAATTTCCTTATTCGCCGAAGAATCAAATCTTTTAGATTTCGAAGATTTTCTTTAAATCCCTTAAATTCTGGAATTTAACCAGG
Source organism: Rutidosis leptorrhynchoides (assembly GCF_046630445.1). Lineage (NCBI taxonomy): Eukaryota > Viridiplantae > Streptophyta > Magnoliopsida > Asterales > Asteraceae > Rutidosis > Rutidosis leptorrhynchoides. The sequence goes on along the minus strand of NC_092342.1, from coordinate 100,282,612 downwards.
ACAACTTCAAAAGTTAAGACGCACCATATTATCAAAATTCAACCTTGAGTACGTTACCGGTTAAGAAAAACCTGCATTTATTCATTTCACGACCTCACTCAAATTTCGGGACGAAATTTCTTTAACGGGTAGGTACTGTGACGACCCGGGAAATTTCGACCAAATTTAAACTTAATCTTACTATGATTCCGACATGATAAGCAAGGTTTGTAAAGTTGAGTCTTAAGAATTTTTGAACTGTTTACATAGATTCATTTGAATTCGACCATTTCCGACGATTCACGAACCATTGTGTGTAAATAAATAAATATAGAAATATATAGATATAAATATAAATATAAGTGTATATATAATATTTTGAATTAATAAAATACACTTTAATCAATTGGAATTAAAAATATAAAATAATATATAGAATAATTAAGTTACTATTAAAATGAATATATATAAATTCTATACATAAGTAGTATTATATATATTGTAATATATAAAAATTATAAACATATATTATTTTACAATATATATATTATATAACTAGTAACTATGATATAATTAGTTATAACATTTTTATATTAAATGTAATTACAAGTATAAAATATAATTGTTGTAGTAATGTTATTGTTACTTTTATTATTACTACTAATATTAATATTAATATTAGAATTATTAATATTAGTATTATTTTTATTGTTATAATTTTAAGGTTATAATTACCAAATTAAAGATTTTAAATGTAAATACTATTATAAGAATAATTAAAAGTATAATTTAGTTGTAATTTAAAAATATCATTATTAATATTAGTATTAGTATTAACATGAATTTAAGATTGTTATAGTTATTATATTAATAATGTTATTATTACTTTCATTAAAATAAATATAAATATTAATATCAGTATTATGAATATTATTATAATATATAGATATAAAATTATTAAAATTAGTATAATTGTTATTATAATACAACTTATATGATTATTAGTAGTGATATGATTTTTAGTATTATTAATAGTGGTAATTTATTTATATTTGTTAATTATCAAAAATTTATGAATTTTATATAAACATATATATATATATATAAATTGTTAAATAAATAACTGATATATATATATATATATATATATATATATATATATATATATATATATATATATATATATATATATATATATATATATATATATATATATATATATATATATATAATGTACACATAAAAATAGATATACAAAATATAAAAACTGATAGATACAGCTTGTTATTTAATTCCTTTCATTATCTGTGCAATTTCACTAATCAGACAAGTTACAAGGTCTTTATCTCCTTTATATATATTTTTTTATATTTTTTTATCTGTTTCTTCGTGGAATGATTCTGCATATCTCCAGTTGTTACGAGTCCCTCTCAATCACAATTAAGAACAGCAATTTCCACAGTATATAAATCATACTCTGCATCTGGTAATCGATTTAAACTGAAAATAATTAAAATAATGCTCAATACCCTCTGTTCTTGGTCATTTTGCCAAAAATATGATTTCGTAATTAAATTAAAAATCTAGAAATGTCATGTTGTTAGGAATCATTCATTCAATCTTTCTGTAAGGTATCAAGTTCCAATTCATTCTTTTGATTTCGAATTTTCAAGTCAAAGTTTTTGAACTAAAAAGTCAAACATTGTTCTTAAATCAAATTCGAACTTTCTATTATGAATTAAGTTAAATTGATAGGTCCTATAGTTTCTAGGATAGAATTGAGAAATATTTTATGTTATAACTTTGGTCTAAAACGAATTCAAAATCAAACATCATTTTTTTTAAACCGTCGTGAACAGCATCTGTTTTTGTTTTTTTATTTATTTATTTCAACTTGATTGTTAATTTATAAATCCACTTCTAGTCAATTACAATTAAAACTCTAGTCTTAATTCGAACAAGTAATTTATGTTAGAATATGATTCGTTCCCTGATTGATTTGATAAAGAAGAAGAAGAGAGAAGACATAAATACTAGTTAAATATAAATAAGTCTGGTATAATATCATGAAAGCAGAAATGGAGTATTGGTTTAGGTGTTGGTCTTGTGAACGAGAGGTCTCGGGTTCGAGCCCGGCGGGCAGCAACTAATTTTTTTAAAGGCCGTGTGAGGTAGTTTTTAATGTCAAAAATCTTTATTATTATTATTATAATTAATTATTGTGTTGTTAATTGTTATTATTACTAATACCATTAATATGTTTATTAGAATAATTAAAAATATTATTATTATGGTTATTACTAGTATAACTATTATTATTATTAACGTGATTAGGATTATTATCATTATTATTATTAATACTAGAATTTGTATCATTTTATAAATATTAGTATTATCAATATGTTTATAATTATTAATATCATTATTACTAATATTATTTTTATTGTTAGTATTATTATTATTATTGTATTATTATTATTATTATTATTAGTATTATTATTATGATTTCAAGGATATTAAACATGGTAATAACATAAATATATATAATAAAAGATAATATGATAAAGATTATTGAAAATAGTTGTAGTTATACGAATACATGTAAAAGTTATGATTATAGATACACATTAATGTTATAAGAAACTATAGTTGTTATCAAAGAAATTTGATACGAAGATTATGATTTTCATGATTAGGAATATAAAGATTTTAATAATATTATTATCATAGCACAATTTAGTATTATATCTGTTAATATCATTATTTCTAATAATAATAATATTATTATTATCACTTTTATCAATATTATTATAAAATATCATTATTTTAATTAACTTTAGTATTACCAAAACTAATTATAATTTCATAAACAAATGATCTTCATATAAAAGATATATATATTTGATATATATAATTTAACTATATTAATATAACGATGTATAAAATGGAAATATATAAATAAGGAAACTTATAAATTATTAAATATAACAATTACATCACTAATAATAATATATAGATTTATTCAATTACATGTATGTGTTTTAATATATGTATAAATGATATAGGTTCATGAATCCGAGGCCAACCCTGCATTGTTCTGTATCGTCGTATGAATATTTTTACTACAAAATATTGTATTGTGAGTTTCATTACTCCCTTTTTATATATATTTTTGGGACTGAGAATACATGCGCTGATTTTATTAACGTTTTACGAAATAGACAGAAGTGATTAAAAACTACATTCTATGGCTGGATTATGAATATTGAATATCACCCCTTTTTAGCTTGGTAACCTAATAATTAGGAAACGAGTATGGCCCCTAATTGACGCGAATCCTAAAGATAGATCTATGGACCTCGACAAGTCCCATCCGGGGTACGGATGCTTTAGTACTTCGAGATTATTATTATTATACAGACGAGAGGTTCTGTTTGGGGATATTCTATGCATTAAAGTTAAGTCGGTTATCAAGCGTTCACCATATGAATGATTTTTAATTCGCGGGTTACGCGTGTTATTTTGTACTCAGGTTACGTGTACAATTAAATATATGAAATCTTGTAGTCTATTAAAATGATGGAAATGATCGATTATGAAAAACTAATGAGCTCACCAACCTTTTGGTTGACACTTTAAAGCATGTTTATTCTCAGGTATGAAAGAAATCTTCCGATGTGCATTCTCTCATTCTAGAGATATTACTTGGAGTAATTCATGACATATTTCAAAAGACGTTGCATTCGAGTCGTTGAGTTCATCAAGATTAATATTAAGTCAATTATAGTTGAATATATTATGAAATGGTATGCATGCCGTCAACTTTCGATGTAATGAAAGTTTGTTTTTTAAAAACGAATGCAATGTTTGTAAAATGTATCATATAGAGGTCAAGTACCTCGCGATGTAACCAAATGTAATGTATTCGTCCAGATGGATTAGGACAGGTCGTTATATATATAACCTACTTACTTGCAATCACTTATGCAATACCACATACAAGCTAGCAATTCGACAACTATGCAAACATTATGCATAAACCAATATCCACAATTCATAACAAGCTAGCGTCACCAAAAGCATATAGTTCACAATTAAACAAGCTAATACAAAATTCACACAACCATGGTTAACCAATCGTACAAGAGAACGGTACTCGCTAGAGACCATCGGAGTACATAACATCCATTAGTGTACATACGACGCGTAATCACTAATCCCCCGGGTGATGTCTTGAACAACGCAACAATTTCACCCCCATGATAATGTGGTGTTTTGAACACAGCGACAATTCCACATGTCAATCAAACCAATGAGTGGTGTCTTGAACACCGTGACAATTCCACTCCCATGACAATGTGCTGTCTTAAACACAGCGACTATTCCACATGTCAATCAAATCAACGAGTGGTGTCTTGAACACCGCGATAATTCCACTCGTTACGTAGAATGTGGTGTCTTGAACACCGCAAAAATTCCACATTCCACGCTACACAAATAAATACATCATATACGTACACGCATAATTATTCCACTCACCTTACGTCTTCGGTGAATTGATAAACCAAGCTCGCAACTTCAAGGTAACGTACCTATTACATTATGCACATATATCAAACATTCATCCAAGTTGGTCAACCAACTTATTCGCCATACAAGTGCCATTTGGCCCATAGTGCAAACGTAACCCATTTGCACCATTCATTCTAACACTAGGTCGGGATTTCGTCAAAACCTTACTAACAATTCGATTATGGTCTTAATACACCTTTTAACACAAGGTTATCACACTTTCGCACCCATTAACCCACCTAGGTCATCAAAGACTCATTTGACCTATTTCAAGGTTAACACACTCATTTGGGTCTCTATCATACCTACATACACCCATTCACTTTAATCACTAAGTGCGCTAGTGATTCACTAACATTTAAGACCCATATGCACAATTAAACATTTCAATGTAGTGACCCGAACATTTCCATGTTTATATATTAAATGAAAACTATATTTACATGATTAAATGTTTTTAACATGTTAAGCAATCAAACTTGTTAAGACTTGATTAATTGAAATGAGTTTATGTAGACAATTGACCACCCCGTTTGCTTGATGATTCACGAACGTCATAACTTGTGATAATTATATAATCGTTTTATTTTTTTTATGATGTAAGTTTTTATTTTATATATATATATATATATATATATATATATATATAAGAAATACAATTAAATCAAAGATGTACAAGTAAAACACTATTCGCTACAGTAAAATACTATTTGCTACAGTAAAATACTATTTGCCACAGTAAACACTATTTACTACAGTACACTATTTACTTGTATTCAGTCTGTATTCGTACTCGTACAATACACAACTTCTAAATGTATATACTATTGGTATATACACTTCAATGATCAGCTTTTAGCAGCCTTGGTGAGTCACCTAAACATGTGGGAACCATCATTTAACATCTAGCATGAAATATCTAATAAAAATACAAACTAATGGAGCCTATATCACAAGTGCTCATTCACGTTTTTCTTCACCAACCATAAACACATTTTCATTCCAACTTTTATGCATCAAATTACTCTCTCTCAATTCCTCTCTTATTTTTCTAAGTGTTCTTCATCATTTTCTTCATAATCTAGCTCAATCTATATCAATCTAGTTAACCCAGATCATCATACAAAACAACTACTCAAGAACACTTCATAAACACTTTAAAGTTTACAAGTTTACTCCCAAGCTTTCTAATCCATTCCAAGTAATCATCTAAGATCAAGAAACCTCTGTTATTTACAGTAGGTTATCATTCTAATTCAAGGTATAATTCATATTCAAACTTTGATTCAATTTCTATAACTATAACAATCTTAATTCGAGTAGAAATCTTACTTGAACTTGTTTTCGTGTCATGATTCTACTTCAAGAACTTTCAAGCCATCCAAGATCCTTTGAAGCTAGATCATTTTTTGTCACTTTCAGTAGGTTTACCTACTAAACTTGAGGTAGTAATAATGTTCATAACATCATTCGATTCATATATATATAAAACTATCTTATTCGAAGATTATAACTTGTAATCACTAGAACATAGTTTAGTTAATTCTAAACTTGTTCGCAAACAAAGGTAATCCTTCTAACTACACTTTTAAAATCAACTAAACACATGTTCTATATCTATATGATATGCTAACTTAATGATTTAAAACCTGGAAAAACGAAGAACACCGTAAAACCGGACATACGCCGTCGTAGTAAAACCGGAGGCTGTTTTGGGCTCGAAAAATAAAAACTATCTTAATCTTTGAATTGGAAGTTTGTTTCCTGGGAAAATGATATTTCTGATGAACATGAAACTATATCCAAAAATCATGGTTAAACTCAAAGTGAAAGTATGTTTTTCAAAATGGTCATCAAGACGCCGTTCTTTCGACTGAAATGACTACCTCTTACAAAAATGACTTGTAACTTATATTTCTGACTATAAACTTATATTTTTTTCTGTTTAGTTTCATAAAATACAGTTCAATATGAAATCATAGCCAGTTGATTCACTCAAAACAGATTTAAAACGAAGAAGTTATGGGTAAAACAAAATTGGTTAAAAATGGTTAAATTGACTACGGGATTAATTTACAAAAATCTATTCTAACCATATCCTAACTAACTTATATTGTATTATACATGTATTCTAACATATATTATGTAACCTTGATAGACCATAGACACGTATACAATGTTTTGAAATATCATATCGACCCATCTATATATATTATTTGGAACAACCATAGACACTCTATATGCAGTAATGCTCGAGTTAGCTATACAGGGTTGAGGTTGATTCTAAAATAATATATATATACTTTGAGCTGTGATCTAGCCTGAGACTTGTATACACTGGGTCAAGGATTGATTCAAGATAATATATATTGATTTATTTCTGTACTTCTAACTGTGGACAACTAGTTGTAGATTACTAACATTGGACTGCTAACTTAACAAACTTAAATAATTAAAACGTAATAAAAAAATGTTGTGAATATATTTCGATCATACTTTGATATATATGTACATATTGTTTTAGGTTCGTGAATCAACCCGTGGCCAAGTTTAAATCTCGACGAATTGGTAATATGTGAAAGTGAGTTATAGTCCCACTTTTAAAATTTAATATTTTTGGGATGAGAATGCATGCAGTTTTATAAATGTTTTACAAAATAGACACAAGTATGCGAAACTACATTCTATGGTTGAATTATTATTACCGAATATCACCCTTTTTAGTCTGGTAATCTAAGAATTAGGGAACAGACACCCTAATTGACGCGAATCCTAAAGATAGATCTATTGGGCCTAACAAACCCCATCCGGGTTACAGATGCTTTAGTACTTCGATTTTATCATGTCCGATGAGAGTCCCGGAACGATGGGAATATTCTAGATGCATTCTGTTAATGTCTGTTACCAGGTGTTCACCATATGAATGATTTTTTATCTCTATACAGTTTTTACAAAATGCCTGATATGAGATGGATATTTATGAAAAATGAAATCTTGTGGTCTATTAATATGATTCGATAAATATATAGGTTATACCTATAACTCACCAACATTTTTGTTGATGTTTTAAGCATGTTTATTCTAAGGTGATTATTAAGAGCTTCCGCTGTTGCATGCTAAATTAAGGACAAGATTTGGAGTCAGCATGCTTGTATGATAATGTTCAAAGAAAAACTGCATTCGGAAAATAAAATGTTGTAAAATATTATCGTAACCCATTATGTAATGGTCGTATGTAAACATTGTACTCTAGATTACCATTATTTGGTAATCTACGCTATGTCTTTTAAACCTTTATTGATAAAGTAAAGGTTATGGTTTGTTTTAAAAATCAAATGCAGTCTTTAAAAAAAACGTCTCATATAGAGGTCAAAACCTAGCAACGAAACCAATTAATATGAAATGTTTATAATCGACACGAACGGGACATTTCATTCAAAACCCTAGGTTAGTCATCTTTGAGTTCTCTTGACCCAAACTTACCCAAAAACCCCCAAAACACTAACAATTGGGTTTTATGTTCATTACTAGCCCAAACCCTAGCCCTTAAATAATTAAAACAAGGAAATCATGATAAAGACTTACCGCTACAATCAAAACGTAGCTAGGAACTAGATGAACAACTTTAACACTCGAGCTTTAACCCGAAACAAGCTTCTTCCTCCTTAGATTGAGCTTTCTCACTCTAAAAACCTCCTCTCTCTCTAAAGTTGAAGTGGAAATGAAAGAGTAGTTGAAAATGAAGTAATGAGGCTCACCAAACTGATCTTGGGACCTTTAAGTCGTCCCCCATGTGAAATTACCAAAATACCCATTTTAAATATCTAAAAACAAAATAGCTGGCCCGCCAGTTCATCTGGACGGCGTCCAGCCCTTCACAACAGGACGGCGTTCCGCCATTTTGGATGGCGTCCCAACCTTCTGGGAAAACATGATCTTACAACTCTCCCCCACTTGAACCGGATTGCGACCTCGCAATCCAAGCCGCATGACAAGCAGGAAGATACACTAAAACAAACTCTTCAGGCTCCCAAGTAAACTCAGAACCTATACTACGACGCCATTGAACTTTAAAAGTTCTCACCTCTTTATTCCTCAATCTTTTCACCTTTTCATCGAGTATAGCAATCGGCTCCTCAATATACTCTAACTTGTTGTTTAGCTCAATCTCGTCTAATGACACCCATGATGAATCATCCGCAAGACACTTACGGAGATGGGAAACATGAAATGTATTATGGATCCCCACAAGCTCTTCGGGTAATTCCAAATGATACGCAACTTCACCAACGCGAGCTAAAATCTTGAATGGCCCAATAAACCGAGGAGCTAACCTCCCTCGTTTTCGAAACCGAATAACACCCTTCCATGGCGAAACTTTAAGCATCACCATGTCACCCTCTTGAAACTCAATCGGTCGCCTTCATTTGTCGGCATACGCTTTTTGTCTATCTTGGGCCTTTTTCAAATGGGCCGAATCATATCAATCTTACTATTCGCCTCTAAAGCCAAATCGGTACTCCCGATTTCTCTTTGACCCACTTCACCCCAACAAATCGGGGTTCGACACCTAAGCCCATAAAGAATCTCGTAAGGTGGCATCCCGATACTAGTATGATAACTATTATTGTATGAGAATTCCACCAACGGTAAGTGCTCATCCCAACTACCACTGAAATCGATAATACACGCCCGTAACATATCCTCTAAAGTTTGATTCGTACGTTCGGCTTAACCGTCCGTTTGAGGATGATACGCCGTGCTCAATTTCAATTGTGTACCCAAATCTTCATGAAACTTCTTCCAAAATCGAGATGTGAAACGGGTATCTCGATCCGAAATAATAGATATAGGAACCTCATGCCTTGATATCACTTCCTTGATAAACAACTTAGCCAAAGTCTCCGATGATATCGCTTCCCGAATGGGAAGAAACAAGGCACTTTTCGTCAATCGATCAACTATTACCCAAATCGAGTCAAATTAGGTTCTCGCCGTCTTTGGTAACTCTGTGATGAAATCCATGGTAATGTGCTCCCATTTCCATTTCAGAATTTCTAACGGTTGTAATGTACCATACGGCTTTTGATGTTCGACTTTAACTTGCAAACACGTGACGTATTGTTCAACTTATTTAACAACATCACGTTTCATGCCCGGCCACCAATACTCTTTCCTCAAATCAAGATACATTTTCGTCGCACCCGGGTGAATGGAATACTTTGACTTATGTGCTTCATCAAGTAGCACTCGTCGGAAATCTCCCATTCTAGGCACCCACACTCGTCCTTGAAAAGACAACAAACCATGCGGACATAAAGTAATAGACTCTGTTTGTCCCACGATTCATTCCTCATGCTTATTGTTAACAAAAGCTTCAATTTGAGTCTCGCCAAGCTTTACAAGAAAATCGTTAGTAATAATCATGCGTAACGATCCTACTCGTATTGTCGGATGGTGACTCTTCCGACTTAACGCATCCGCGACCACATTCGCCTTACCCAGATGATAAAGTATTTCATCTTTTACCACATCCATCCACATACGTTGACGATAATTCAAATCTCATTGGTCAAAAAGATGTTTTAAGCTCTTGTGATCCGAATAAATCGTACACTTGACACCATACAAGTAATGGCGCTAAATTTTCAACGCATGAACAACCGCCGCCAACTCAAGGTCATGAGTCGGATATCTCGTTTCGTGTTCCTTTAATTGTCGAGAGGCATACGCGACGACTTTACTTCTTTGCATTAGAACACAACCGATCCCATTTAAAGAAGCATCCCAATAAACCTTCATATCTTCTACACCTTCCGGCAACACTAAAACCGGAGCTTTACATAACTTCTCTTTTAACAATTGGAAAGCAATTTCTTGCTCGTTTTCCCAATTAAATCTTGCGTTCTTCCTCGTTAACTTTGTCAATGGAGAAGCGATTTTAGAAAAGTCTTGGATAAACCGACGATAATAACCGGCCAATCCGAGAAAACTTCCGATTTCCGTAGGCATAGTCGGTCGTCCTCAACTCTTCACCGTCTCAATCTTCTACTTGAATACCATCCTTGTTCACAATATGGCCAAGGAATTGAACCTCCCTTAGCCAAAATTCAAATTTAGAGAATTTTGCATACAACTTCCCCTTCCGCAACGTCTTCAACACACCACGCAAATGATGTTCATGTTCCTTCATACTCTTTGAATAGACAAGTATATCGTCAATGAACACAATCACCGACTTGTCCAACATAGGTTGGCACACTAGTTCATAAGATCCATGAATGCCGCCGGTGCATTCGTAAGACCGAAAGGCATAACTACAAACTCATAATGCCTGTAACGCATTCGAAAGATGTTTTCTCAATATCTTCCTCACGGACCCGCATTTTGTGATAGCCGGACAATAGGTCAATCTTAAAGAAATACGTTGCACCTTGGAGTTGGTCAAACAAATCGTCAATCCGAGGCAATGAATAATGATTCTTTATCGTCACTTTGTTCAACTCCCGACAATCGATGCACATCCGCATACTACCATCCTTCTTCTTCACGAATAAAACTGGAGCGCCCCATGGTGAAGCACTCGGTCGAATAAAACCCTTTTCAAGCAACTCTTGGGTTTGATTTAACAACTCTTGCATCTCCGTTGGTGCTAAATGATAAGGAGTTTTAGCAATGGGAGTAGCCCCCGGAACCAACTCAATGCGAAATTCAACTTGTCTTTCCACCGGAACACCCGTAATTCATACAAAAAAACGTCTTCGAATTCACTAACCACCGGAATTTCACGAATGGATGGTGGCCCTTCACGAGTATCAACTACATGAGCAAGAAAAGTCATGCCACCACTAACAAGAAAACGACATGCCCGTACATAAGTGTATAATGGCACAAGTCTTCTCCGTCTCTCGCCATGAATAATTAACTCTCCCCCACTTGGGGTTTTCACATGAATAGATTTCTCATGGCATGAAATATCGGCTCTATAACGATCGAGCCAATCCATACCAACGACAATATCAAATTCACCCAAGGTCATCGGGATAAGATCAATTTTAAACGGTTTGGAACCAAACACAATATCACATTCATTACACACATCAACCCCTAGCACCATCTTACCATCCGCTATTTCGACTTCTACCGGATGACTTAACTTAGCTAGCGGTTTATCAGGCTTAAACACAAATCTTGGAGAAACAAACAATAAATTAGCACCGCTATCAAATAAGATTCTTTCCGGATTAGAGTTAACCATGAAAGTACCTGAGACAACTTCGTTTGATTGCTTGGCCTCGTCATAGGTCATCAAATAATTATGTCCCCGAGCCGTACCGCCGCCTTCTCCAACTTTTTAACATGATCGGTGTTCAAATCGGGACACTCCGGCCTTCGGTACCCTTCCTTACCACAATTATAACAAGTGAGTTTGGTTGTAGTAGATGGTTTGGTACAATCACGGGCCATATGCCCCCTTCGCCCACAATTGTGACAAGAAAAAGGAAAAACTCCGAAAGCACCTTTCTTCACACTACCGACACTCTCGGTTACACCTTTACTCTTCTTGCTCGAATGACTAGTAGCTTCGAACTTCCTCTTGCCAAAAGTAAAGCCACTCTTTCTCAAAGCGAGCGACTTAAAACCCTGGGCCATATCAAACAACTCATCAAAACTCTTCACCATGTTTACACTAATCTTATCTTGATAGTTGTCGTTCAAGATTCGATAGAAATCTTCCTTCAACATTTTATCATTCTCTACGTACTCCGGGAAAAATTGGGTCTTTGACAAGAAAACGGATTTGAGAATGTTCAAATCCATCGACCCTTGCCTCAAGGCACGCAACTCGTCCTTAAGTCTAGTAAGATCGGCCGAAGTTCGGTACTCGTTGAAAAACTCCGCCTTGAACTCGTCCCAAGTGAAGTCCATACATTGTTCTTCACCGTAAAGTTGGATTTTCGCGTCCCACCACAACTTAGCATCGCCCTGCAACATACTACACCTGTACCTCGTCTTCTTATCGAGAGGGCATTCACAAGTACGGAAAGCCCCCTCCATATCGAAGATCCAACGGGCACTCTTAAGAGGGTCTCGTTCACCGTCAAAGGTGGGAGGTTGAGAATCCTTGAAATTCTTATAAAAGAAGTCTCGTCTTCTCACATTATCTTCTTGTAGAACAATCTTAACTTGTTCCTTAACCATATTGACTACTAGCTCGTCAATCGAATCTAGAAACATCTTCCTAACGTCTTCAAGAAACTCTGCTTTTTGACGTTTGAAGATGGCCTCAACCTTAGTCGTAAACTCGGCGTCCTCACTCGTACTTCCGTCATTGGTGTCGTGTCCATTTATCATCTTCATTCTATAAAATGGAAATAGGTTAAACAACGAACGAAAAGACATGACAAATATACATATTCACCTCACCGCCCTATCTTGCTCAACAATCATCGTACATCACTTGTTGGACATGATTTGAACCCGTAACAATGGTAGCTAATCATTGTTACGCGAGCACGTCGCATTAACTCGCTAGTACAACGTCCATCTCGCTTGATGATTGCAAAAACACAACACAAAACAATTAACACATAGTTAGTTCACCTAATCCTAGGCACTAACCATTCCCCGGTACGACCCGTCTCCTACAAGTCCCGCATAACGCGCATAAACAATTCAAGTCTAAGTCTAGGCACCTATCTCAAGTCGCCTGAATCCATTAGACCATGTTCTGATACCGCTTGTAACAACCCGACTTCGTTATCCCAAAATCGCACTAAAAAAATTTTATGATTCAATACATCTGGACGGCGTCTAGCAAAGAAGCCTTGGACGGTGTCTAGAAGATCTGGACGGCATCCAAATGAACTCCCAGTTATTGATTTGGGTGTCCCACTTACGTGAGCGGAAAACCCTCTTTCTCGACACTTTTAAATGAAAATCTTTTCACAACATGTCAATATAAGTTAAACTAAGAGATTTCCACAATAAAATCAAGTTTTACAACATCGGGCCCACATTGACCGTTTTACGAGTTTCGTTCAAAAATACAAGTTTCGACCGTTCTAGTTTAATTTTCAAACGACACTAGAGCATGGTGTTTGGGGTTAAACTACCCAAATCTTGGCCGAACTTCCAAAAAGCTAAACCCCCGAGAGCCACTACTATTCCAAACGAATACATTTGCCCTTATCCACGCCGGAGCCTAAAAAGGTAAACAACGAGAGGGTAAGCTAAAGCTTAGTGAATGCAATAATTATACATATTCATATATAACCTACTTACTTGCAATCACTTACGCAATACCGCATACAAGCTGTAGTGACCCGAACTTTTCTATGTTTATATATATTAAATAAAATTGATATTTACATGATTAAGTGTTTCCAACATGTTAAGCAATCAAACTGATTAAGACTTGATTAATTGGAATAGGTTTCATATAGACAAATGGCCACCCAAGTTGACCGGTGATTCACGAACGTTAAAACTTGTAAAAACTATACGATGACATATATATGGTTATATATATAGTTAACATGATTTTATTATAAGTATGTATCTCATTAGGTATTTTAACAATGAGTTATATACATAAAAATGAGACTATTAAATTAAGAAACTCGAAAACGATATATATAACGATTATCGTTACAACGTCTTACTAGGTACATATGAATCATATTAAGATATTGATACACTTGGTTAATTATGTTAAATGATAAGTAAATATATCATTAAGTGTATTAACAATGAACTACATATGTAAAAATAAGACTACTAACTTAATGATTTTGAAACGAGACATATATGTAACGATTATCGTTGTAACGACATTTAATGTATATAGATCATATTAAGAGATATTCGTACATCATAATATCATGATAATATAATAATTTAAAATCTCATTTGATATTATAAACATTGGGTTAACAACATTTAACAAGATCGTTAACCTAAAGGTTTCAAAACAACATTTACATGTAACGACTAACGATGACTTAATGACTCAGTTAAAATGTATATACATGTAGTGTTTTAACATGTATTCATACGCTTTTGAAAGACTTCAAGACACTTATCAAAATACTTCTACTTAACAAAAATGCTTACAATTACATCCTCGTTCAGTTTCATCATCAAATCTACTCGTATGCACCCGTATTCGTACTAGTACAATACACAGCTTTTAGATGTATGTACTATTGGTATATACACTCCAATGATCAGCTATTAGTAGCCCATGTGAGTCACCTAACACATGTGGGAACCATCATTTGGCAACTAGCATGAAATATCTCATAAAATTACAAAAATATGAGTAATCATTCATGACTTATTTACATGAAAACAAAATTACATATCCTTTATATCTAATCCATACACCAACGACCAAAAACACCTACAAACACTTTCATTCTTCAATTTTCTTCATCTAATTGATCTCTCTCAAGTTCTATCTTCAAGTTCTAAGTGTTCTTCATAAATTCCAAAAGTTCTAGTTTCATAAAATCAAGAATACTTCCAAGATTGCAAGTTTACTTCCAAGTTTTCTAAATCCATTCCAAGTAATCATCCAAGATCAAGAAACCTTTGTTACTTACAGTAGGTTATCTTTCTAATACAAGGTAATAATCATTTTCAAACTTTAATTCAATTTCTATAACTATAACAATCTTATTTCGAGTGGAAATCTTACTTGAAATTGTTTTCGTGTCATGATTCTGCTTCAAGAACTTTCAAGCCATCCAAGGATCCTTTGAAGCTAGATCCATTTTTCTCATTTCCAGTAGGTTTATCCAAGGAACTTGAGGTAGTAATGATGTTCATAACATCATTCGATTCATACATAAAAAGCTGTCTTATTCAACATTATAAACTTGTAATCACTAGAACATAGTTTAGTTAATTCTAAACTTGTTCGCAAATAAAGTTAATCCTTCTAACAAGACTTTTAAAATCAAGTAAACACCTGTTATATATCTATATGATATGCTAACTTAATGATTTAAAACCCAGAAACACGATAAACATCATAAAACTGGATATACGCCGTCGTAGTAAAACCGGGGACTGTTTTGGTTGGGATAATTAAAAGCTAAGAAGAACTTTGATTTAAAAGCTATACTTCTAGAAAAATGATTTTTCTTATGAACATGAAACTATATCCAAAAATCATGGTTAAACTCAAAGTGAAAGTATGTTTTTCAAAATGGTCATCAAGATGTCGTTCTTTCGACGGAAATGACTACCTCTTTCAAAAACGACTTGTAACTTGTATTTATGACTATAAAATTATACTTTTTCTATTTAGATTTATAAAGTTAAGTTCAATACGAAACCGTAGGCACTGGAATCACTCAAAACGGATTAGAAACGAAGAAATGACGAGTAAAACAAGATTGATAAAAACTACTCATTTTACCTACGTGAAAGTTAGTAATAAATCTATTCCAACCATAACCTAATCAACTTATATTGTATATTATGTAATCTTGAGATACCATAGACATGTATACAATGTTTCGACCTATCATGTCGACCCATCTATATATATATTGTGACAACCCGGAAATTTTCAACCAAATTTAAACTTTATCTTTATATTATTCCGACACGATAAGCAAAGTTTGTTAAGTTAAATCTCAAGAATTTTAAATTGTGTTCATACATTCATTATAACCTCGACCAAATTCCGACGATTCACGAACCGTTATATATAAATAAATATGTATATATATGTATATATATTATAACTTGAGAATATTAATAAAGTATTAAACGTATAATACTTTACATGAACGTATTTGTTTCAATATGTTTATCGATGGAATTAGAAGATAATATCAAATGATTGATTTATCAGATACATTATGATATCATTACGGGTCTATGTTATGAGGTCCACTGTGATTTAAGAAATCTATTCTTTTTGACAACATTCGGAAAATGGTAAAGTGATTTATAAGTAAGAACGTGAAGTGTAAATAACTTAGATGTTGGATATCGACAAGTTAAGTAACTCGACATTTTTCATTAAGATGATTTCATACGTTTATTTAACCTTTGAACTTTATCCCATGCTTCACCAACAAACTGTAATTTAAAAACTTGAAACCTATTATGAATATATATGATTCTACTTTTCTAAAGCATTTTATGATATAACGATTTCCATTATTTTAACCTTTAAACAAAATGATTCTTAAAAATATATTTGGTTTTGGAAAACAAAATTATTATATTTATTTGATTTAGTTTCAAACGTACAAAAACGTTTTCAGTTTAAAAAGAACTTTATTATTAAAACGTATATAACTTTTATAAATATCTAGAACCACTTTTGACAACTCATTACTTAACCAGTATGATAAAGATAACGATATTTATATTTTATTTTATTAAATATATATAACGATTTAAATTAATATTATATATATTTATACGCGTATTATACGTACATAGTTTTATACTTTTACTATACTTAAACTTTACCTTTACTTTATTTTTACTTTACTTTAACTTTAATAATTCACTTTAATAATTCATACTTTAATAATTCACTTTAATAATTCATACTTTAATAATTCACTTTAATAATTCATACTTTAATAATTCACTTTAATAATTCATACTTTAATAATTCACTTTAATAATTCAAAAATCTATTATAAATAGAATTCAATAGGTTTCATTATTTCATAGAAACTTGAAAATATTTTTCTCTAAACTCTCTCAATCATTTTTAAATATATATATATATATATATATATATATATTTACTCCGTATTATTTCAAGATATTATTAGTATACATAAAATATTACGTCAGAGTGCTGTCCGAGTGATTTAGAAATTGTTTTTCGAGTGAGATTGGATTAAGGAAATTATGGGTTATAGCTATGGAGGTGATTGGGTAGGTTCATGGGTATGCTCGTGAGGTCAATATAGTGTTTATCATCTCCGTTGCGTCTACGTACCTTTCCTGCAATATTGAATCTCAATATTGATACGTGAGTACTCATAATTTAACTTTTACATACTAATAGTGTATCCCTGACTAGTGCTCGAGTATATAGGATTATGCATGTTTGTACTTTTGATATTGCCTTTAGTTAGGTTATGTTGAATCCTGAATTAGTTATATATGCGACTGAGATAAGGTATAAGATATGCATGTCGTTGGAAAGCTAGCGAAAAATTAAAAACTTTTCATTTAGATATCGAATGATTTCGATGAACGGATTTGAAGTTATAGTCCATCGAATTTTTGTATTATTATTAAAAATGATTATTATTATCGTCGTTATTATCGTCGTTCTAGTTTTATCTTATTATTATTATTATCTTTATCAATAAAAGGATTTATATTTAAAAATTGTTATTTTTTTTTATTATTACTATCGTTATTATCGTTAAAGTTATAATTAGTATTATTATTATTATCCAATTATTATTATTATTATTATTATTATTATTATTATTGGTATTATTATTATTATTATCATTATTAATATACATATCATTATTTAAAAATGGTTATTGTTATTATCATTATTACTATATTATCATTAAGATAATTATTAGTATTATCGTTAATAATGTTATAGTAACTATCATTATTAATATTAGTGTAATTAAAACAAATATTTGTAACACCTAATTATTTTGATTACTATTATTATCATTATTACGAACACGATATAAAAGACGATTAAAAGCTATTAAATGAAACGATTAGGAAATAATGGGTAAGAGTATCATGATGAAATTAAAATATTATAAGATATTAATTTAGATAAAATTATCATTCTTATTATTTTTATCATTACTATTATTATTAAAATTATCGTTAGTATTAAAACTATCATTTTAACAAAAATTATCATTTTAATAGAAATGTCGTTGTTACTATAAAATATCATTATTATTATTATTTTAAATAGAATTATTATTTTAAAGATAATATTAAAAATTATCGTAAATATTAAAGTTATAATAATTAGAATTATCGTTTTATCATAATGTCATCTTAGTAATTATAAATATTGATATTTTATAATAATAATAATTATTACAAAATAATACAACTTTTACTTACTATCATTATAGATATTATTTTATCAAATAAATATTTGATACAAACATATTTTACTACGTGTAATAACTTACTTTAATAATACCTATCATATTATCTTTATAATATTAAATGAACCCTACAAATTTTATTACTTAATATATATAAAAGTATATTTTATTATATAAATATAATATAAAATTTTATTTATTAATAAATAAATTATATTATTTACTCTAATAAATCTTTTAAAAATATTTAAAAATATAAAACGACGATATTTAAACTATATATTAATCATGTATAGATTTTTGGAAATTATTTTGAGTCAAATTTACTTTTGTTGACTTTTACATATTAGTCTCGAGCATTAGGATTGTGGTACACTTCGACATGACCTAATTTATTAGACAAATATTGACCAACACATAAATATATATAATTAATTTAGGTTCGTGAATCCGAGGCCAACCTTGCACTTGTTCAATGACGTTATATGTATTTTTACTACGAAATACAGTATGGTGAGTTTCATTTACCTTTTTACCCTTTATATTTTTGGGACTGAGAATACATGCGCTTTTATAAATGTTTGACGAAATAGACACAAGTAATTGAAACTACATTCTATGGTTGAATTATCGAAATCGAATATGCCCCTTTTATTAAAGTCTGGTAATCTAAGAATTAGGGAACAGACACCCTAATTGACGCGAATCCTAAAGATAGATCTATTGGGCCTAACAAACCCCATCCAAAGTACCGGATGCTTTAGTACTTCGAAATTATATCATGTCCGAAGGAGGATCCCGGAATGATAGGGGATATTCTTATATGTATCTAGTTAATGTCGGTTACCAGGTGTTCACCATATGAATGATTATTTTTTGTCTCTATGCATGGGACGTATATTTATGAGAACTGGAAATGAAATTCTTGTGGTCTATTAAAATGATGGAAATAAATGATTATGATAAACTAATGAACTCACCAACCTTTTGGTTGACACTTTAAAGCATGTTTATTCTCAGGTGTTAAAGAAATCTTCCGCTGTGCATTTGCTCATTTTAAAGATATTACTTGGAGTCTTTCATAGCATATTTCGAAGAACGTTGCATTCGAGTCATTGAGTTCATCAAAGATTATTATTAAATCAATTTATAGTTGGATAGTGGATATTATGAAATGGTATGCATGCCTGTCAATTTTTGATGTAAAGAAAGATTGTCTTTTAAAAACGAATGCAATGTTTGTAAAATGTATCATATAGAGGTCAAATACCTCGCAATGTAATCAACTATTGTGAATCGTTTATAATGTATATGAACGGGTCCTTTCAGTTGGTATCAGAGCGGTGGTCTTAGCGAATCAGGTCTGCATTAGTGTGTCTAACTGATAAGTCGTTAGGATGCATTAGTGAGTCTGGACTTCGACCGTGTCTGCATGTCAAAAGTTTTGCTTATCATTTCTAGTTGGAAATCATCTGCTTATCATCCATAGGAAATTACCTGCTTATCATTATTAGTCTAGACACGTCTTGCTACATTAATTGCATGAGTAGTGTATAGACAAAATTCATATCTTAGCGTATCTGCTAAATCATATCTTATCGTATCTGTTACTTTAAACTTTGCCTGACATATCCCGCAAATTCCTCTGTAATCTATGAAATCTTTTGATCTCTATATATAGATATCCTATGTAAATAGAATACCACCCGATAGCCGAAAAACATTTTATATCGAAAATCCTTTATCCAATCGTACGAAATGGAATTTGTCATCAGTTCAAGTCACTCGGATTCCGAAATGGAATATCACTCAAGCTCCGAAAGCAGTGTGACTGGAATGGATCAACCAATCAGTCATCACCTATTCTGGATGAATTGGGGATGGGTTCGTAGCCTCCTCAATCATTGGAAACAAGAAGAAGGCGATCCTTTCCATCTACCACATTGCCCTCTTGGCGAAGAACCTGAAGCACTTACCGGAGAACCTGTTCGAGACACCATTTTCTCTCTCATTTCCAGGGTATCTCGTCACGATTATATACTACATCAAATTCTAGATTTTATTTATCCGCTCGTTCCGACCGACAATCATCCTGGAATAATAGAAGCAGTCAACGAACTTCGCGCTCGGGTAGTGGCTTTGGAGAATATGGTGCAGAGATTACAAACACCAGCAGCAGCACCAGTAGCATAACCAGTACCACCATCATCAACGCCAACAGTACCATTACCACCTCCAACTACAACCGCGTTGTAAACCTCAACTTCACAATCTGTCCCACGAGCATCAACGTCATACGTACCATAGATACCAAGGAGTACCAACAACAATAACTGACGAAGTATTAATTCATAACTTCATTGGAGAAACATTCCGCGGTGATTATATAATCTCTAAAGTCTTAGAGATTATCTAATCTAGCCCTAACCATAAATCAGTTAAGCGAACCAAAATGATAGAAGGAAGAGTAGAAACCCTGACAAAAATGGTGTGTGATTAACAAGTTAAACTTGTTTTACCAACAACATCAACAGTACCGTCAACGTCACCAGCATCGTCAGTATAGTCAACATCAGAATCAACAACACCTATAACATCACAAACTCCGTCAGTTCAAGAATCACTGTGGACATCATTACGAATCAATAACGTGTATATTGTATCAACAAGTTATGAAGAATTAACTCATTCCCTCTGAAGAAATTATATATATATTTTATATATATATATATTTTGAAATAAAAAAATAAATCTTTTCGTGTTAAGCTATTGTGTGTGAATCTTAACTACTCAGTTAATTCATATTACAAATATGCAATAATGTACATCCCTCACCCGCGACTTAACCATTGTTAACTACAATCTCTGTCTCAATTCAACAAATTCCAATTCCTAATAAATCAAGTATATATTTGATTTTACACTTCATCATTGATGTAACCGAAACTTTTCAGATAACATCATTCGTACTTTGCGAAGTTCACAAGAATTTAACGAAAACCAACATCACATCTCAACAAATAACGAAGTATTGATTCATAATTTCAATATTATTGAAGAAATACTTATGTAACCTCTAAAGCCTTCAAGGAATTATTTAATTCTAGTTCCAACCGTAAATCGAATGAGTTTAATTTAGTATTAACTCATTAAAATCTATGTTACATCTGAGGAGAATATATACATATATATTTTCATAAAGACTGTAATAAAATTCTTATGTACAAAATATTAATTGTGAAAATTTTTTTAACGGTTAGGTAATACCCGAGAGATATATATAAATTCACAATTAGTATGTTACATTCTTCGAATCAGATTAAGAAAATTATCAATTATACTTCCTACTTTCACAATAATATACATTCTTTCATAGAAATCAAAACAACCATACTCATTCAAACCCAATTACATATTCTGCTTTTAAAATCTCAGAATTCAATTTGAGATATAACCGGTACCATCACTTTTAGATTCCTACATCTTTCAAAGCTATACTTTGACTTCAAAAGTGTGTTAGAACATCAAATGTATACAAACGATTACAATATGTGTTCAAACCCTTCGAAAATCTCCGAAGACACTTCAAATAATGAGCAATCGAGATGATGATCCAACCACATATTACCCACAGTTTTGTACTTAAAAAGCTCTCGAAACCAAAGTCATAATTCAACACATATCTGTGTCAGATCTTTTGGCATTTATTAGCAAAAATAACCTTGCAATTCCTTTGCAAAGTAGCAAATTATATCACAGCTCCAGCAAGACAACTTCGATTTTTTCATTCGGAGTAGCATTATCATTATTTTGATATATGTGATTACCCTTTTGTTACTGGAGAACCTTTCATATTCCACCACATTAGCAATAAACTTACCAACAACTTCACTGATCTTGGGCATTCCGAAGAATCTTTATATTTATCGAAACCTCATCATTTACTCATCCGCCTCTTGTAACGAGAATTGCCATACGAATCATTGGGAATTAGCAATCAGTATTTTGAAATCTCACAGCATGTTGACGCCAACAGTTATACATAACGTCTATTTCCAAGGCTTACATACTTCAAATGTGAAGTTTCTGAAAAACACTCTGAACCGCGAACTAGTTCTCGAAATGCTGATGAAGCAACAAAAACTGTAAACGACCTTAGCTGTAACATCCCGCGTTTTTCCGTTAAATTTATTTTAACACCGTCTTTTTTTTTTTAAATAATATCTTTCGTATTTAAATTCGTCGACTCCGTTGACGAACGTTCATAATATTCTCGTTATTTAATTATAACATCTCTCGTTAACTTGCGTTTTAAAAATATTCGATCGGTTAAATCCCGCACCCGCTTCTAAACTCGAGGGACTAAAATTGACACGGGGCAAACTAGTTGACTAGGTCAACTAGTCCACCCCAATCACCACCATTCAACCATCTCCCTCTCTCTCTCTTTCTCTCTAGCAAGAACACACACACAAACCCCAACTTCATAAAATCATCATCTAAATTCGATCTAGGAGGCTTACAACCAAACAAATTACATTTTCGTGATCCTCTCTTCATTCTCTACGATTTGATACTAACTTCATCGATTTTGGGTAACATTTCTAAAACTCTAGATTTCTCTAAATTCGTGTTTTTGATTTGAAATGGTGTTAGTTAGTGTCTATGGCTCGTGTCTAGCATGAATATATGATTTACTTGCTCGATTTGTTGTTTTGAGTAACTAGTTTGAACATTTGAAATGGGTTTGCTTAATCTTGCATTTTGGAAGATTAAATGTTGTTTGATTGTTAAAGTTCATGTTTTAATTGTGTTACTAGTATCACTAGCTTCGTTTTGATGCGTAGGTTTATTTGTAAAACTTCATAAACTTGATTAGTGATTTTGGTGATTTTGGATTAGGGTTGATAAGCTTTATATGAACTTTTGGTGCATCAAATGCTATGAATTGTTGTTGATAAGTGTTTAGTTGCAATGTGTGTTTGATTACCTTCGAAACGGCATATCATACATGTAAATTGGTTGCCCGAATCATGAAATGCGTTTTTAGAACTTGAAACTTTGATTATGAACGTTTAATGCGGTTTTGGGTTGTTGTAAGTGTTGAATTGCTTGATGAAATGTGTCTAGGTGTTTTCCTCGTCAAATTACCTTTCCGATGATATAAGATACATGTTCTAATTGTTTACGGATCATAAAATGTGGTTATTTGGTTTTTAGCTCGTGCATACTTGTGAAAAACAGAAACAGACCTGCACAGATGGTGGCGCGGCGCGCCCCATCCCCGCGCGGCGCGCAGATGTGCCTGGTCAGATTCTGACCTCCTCGTCCCATTTCACGTGAAATGTTTGATGACCTACGGACCTCCGATTCACATGAAACTTGTTCTAATATACTTGTATATGAATATTTAGCATAGAAAAATAGTTCGGGACCCGACCCGAACGCGTTGACTTTTTCGTTGACTTTGACCAAGTTTGACTTTTAGTCAAACTTAACCAAACTTTTATACAATCATTCTAACATGCTTTTATACTTGTTTCTTGTATGAAACTTGACAACGTGATTCACATGCTATATTTAATCGAGTCGTATTGAGCCATAGGACTAATTGAACACATTTCACCCGACCTTGTGTCGTAACCGGTTAATTGATATAACTTACTTGTTTAGGTCAAGGCTAAGCAACTTTCATGCACACGTTTACTTGTTGAAGTACCTTTATACTCGTGCACTCGAGGTGAGATCATAGTCCCACCTTTTCAACAACTTTTATACTTTTAAATCGTGGGCTGAGAAAACATATACTTTGTTACATCTCGTACTACTTACTTTTATGTTTTGAACACAAGTGTGAAAACAAACATTCCACGTGCGAGTTAGAACAAAAATGCCTCAATTCGATTATCATTAGTTACACTTGCAGGGTGTAAGCGAGAACTTATATTGTGTGGCCATACGGGTTTAACAAACCCTCATTCGGACGGTTCGCTACCGTTATGCGGATGAAATATATTTTTGTGTTTTAGTGCGGGTTCTAGCACTGTGTGATGGGGTAACGTTGGTTAAGTTTTGATAATTGAGTGCTCGCGTATAACAACACTTTTGGAATGCAAATGATTTGGATAATCTACGTTATGGAAATACAAAATCTTGTGGTTCAAAAACAACGTTTAATACTTACTAAACCTATGATTTCACCAACGTTTTCGTTGACAGATTTCTCTATGTTTTTCTCAGGTCTTGCACGATATGTGATACATGCTTCCGCTCACTATTTGATACTTGCATTGGATGTCGAGTATACATGCATTACTTGGAGCGTCTTTTGACTTTACTTTAAACCGTGTCGCCTAGATTTCAAATGTACTTATAACCTTGTAACTTAACTTTTGGTTGAACAATTCTTGTAAACTTTGAAAACAATCTTTATTTGAATATGAGGGCGACATATTTTGGTCAAACATTGTCATAAAGACTTATGACCAGGTAATGGGACCCACGTAGTCGACGCCGTCACTTGACGATTTGTCGGGGTCGCTACAAGTGGTATCAGAGCCTTGGTTGTAGGGATTTAGAGTTCAATTGTGTCCACCCCGAGTCATAGGGTACATAGGTGAATCTAGACTACAACCGGCATATAGACAGAAGTAGGAATTACTTGACTATTTGTGCATTATACTCGAACTCTTCTATCATATCTAACTCGTATTCGATCTTGATCTTACGTTGATAAATTTTGTTGACGCGCCACCTTGACTTTATGAAGTAATGTTAAATGCACATGAGAATCAGGGTAATATAATTTCCGGGATTATATTACGGTGATTCATATGGACATTCCGACATTATGACATAAAGAATTTAAGGCAAGTCAAGGAAAATTTTCTCTACATCATCATTCCATATCATGATTAGTATTATTGAGAATACTAATCAACGATATTCTTGTGTCTTGAAGGAACAATGCCTCCCCGTCGCGGGCCACGTAATGAAACTTCCGAACAAGCTTTTCAACGCATGATAGCCACCGCCATAGGTGCGGCTATGGCTAGTATCTCCTCCGACATCAATAACAACCACAACCACAACAACCATGGAGCCGGTAATTCAAACGAGAGTTGCTCCTACAAAACTTTCATGGGGTGCAAACCTCACACCTTCGATGGGACCGGAGGACCGGTTGTGCTCACCCGATGGTTTGAGCAAACAGAAGCCGTTTTTAGCATAAGCGGTTGTCGGTACCAAGATAAAGTCAAATATTCCACCCACACTTTTGCCGGTATCGCCCTCACATGGTGGAATACGTATGTGCTGTCGGTGGGTATCGATGAAGCCCACACACTCTCATGGGCCGACTTAAAGAAAAAGATGATCACCGAATACTTCCCGCGCGAAGAGACCCGTAAGCTCGAACACGAACTAAGAACTTTAAAAGCGGTCGGGAATGACCTAAAGGCATATAATCAACGATTTTCTGAGCTATCCTTGATGTGCCCAAACCTCGTGACCCCCGAACCTCTAAGGGTTGAACTTTACATGGATGGTCTTCCCAAGAGCATCAAACAAGGAGTAATGTCATCCAGACCCAGTAATCACCAAGAGGCCCTGAATATGGCCCGTCAATTGATCGAAACGGTAGACGAGATTGAAGTGCCGGCACCTAAAGCCGAGGATGAGTCGGGTGACAACAAAAGAAAATGGGAAGCCCCCCAATCGAGTAACTACAACAACAACCTTTCCAAGGAACCTCTCACCCCCGTCGGCAAGAAAAGTTATGCCGGGACACGACCTTTTTGCAACAAATGCCACAAGCATCATTTTGGTGAATGTGGCAAGCTAATTTGCCATCGGTGCCAAGGTAGTGGTCATATTGCCAAGTATTGTGGAAGTACCGCCCCCGTCACTCAAAAGGGGCCCGACGCACCAAAGCCGAGTATTTGCTACAAATGCGGCCAATCGGGTCATTTTAGGAATGAATGCCCAAAGAATAAAGCAAAAACCAACGCGCGCCGTTGAACTTACGACATCGACACCTAGGATGCCCGAGACGATGATGGACTAGTCACGGGTATGTTTCCTCACAACAAACCGTATGTTTCATACTTATTCGATTCGAGTACCGTTAGACGTTTTATAACCAAGGATTTGACTCGTGCTCTTTATATTCCACCTCTTTCCCCCAGATACTACTTAGACGATTTAAGTGACCGACGGAAAATATTGTGTGCCTATAAATTTTATTGGAGGATATACGTTAAGACTTTTGACTTGACACCTATAGAACTAGGGAGCTCGGAACCTATTCGTAAAAAAAAAAAAAAAAAAAAAAAAAAAAAAAAAATGTTTCCCCATCATCTTGTATAGATTATTGTGAACTGAGTAATTTTCGGTTGGAAACCGATACCCTCTCCCTCGCATCCATGACCTTATGATTATTTGCACGAATCCCATATGTTCCAAATCGACCTCCGTTCCGGTTATCATCAATTGGGGGTTAAGTGAGACGATGTCTCCTAAGCCACTTTCCGAACTCGCAACGTTAGTTGTAAAACTCTCTTAGTACCGTTTGATTTATTTAGGGCTCGCCCGTATCCATAAACCTCTTGAACCGCGTATGCAAATTCATATAGACTAATCTGTTATCGTATTTATAGATGACATCTTAACTTATTTAAGTAAAGAAGGAAAACGAACAACATCACCATCTTACGCTCGAACTTTTGAGAAAAGAGCAACTTTATACCAAATTCTCCGAGTGAGAATTTCTGTTGAACGAAGTCCAATTTTCTAGACCATGATGTTAATGGTCAAGGCATTACAATCAATCTCGAAATCAAGCCACATGTAATCAGGAAACTCTCCCAACTCAGACTTGTATTCGTAAAATCTTAGATCTCGCCTGTTATCACCGAAGATTCATTTCTGACTTTTCTCGTGTTACCCGACTTTTACACTCGTTAACTCACTAAGGGAAAACTTTAAACCTCTCCGTGTTCGAACCTTGAGCGTGATTCTTCACACCAACATTTCTAGTTAAAATCGTATAGCAACAGATGGAACTCAAACATGGAAATATTTCTACATGAACGCCGAAAGGCATACTCTCTCGACTCAAAATTAACGTAACTAAAATTCGTTATTTTGCACGAAGAATTCGAATATTAAAATGTAGATCCGATCAACTTTCTCGTCATCACGTACCACACACATACCTCTGTTATTTCACCGTTACTGTCTGATATTACTGGAATTTAAGATAACACACAATCCAACGATACTTCACTCTTCTTTGACTTAACGTCCTTGTGTTTCTGATAATCGGCCAACTATTATTCAACCCCGAACTATACAACTACGTGTACTATCTTGTTTCTCTTCCAGACTTCAATTTTCGACAACTAGAGGCGCGTTATGGCAACCTCGAGATGTAAGCTCATCCTATTCTCAGTCCTCATTTCACTCCTATCTTTATCGCTCGCATTTCCGTTTAAGGAAACTCCTTGTGACATTTCTCCATGGATAGAGAAATTCCTCATATTATATTAGTATTCGCCACGAGGGTGAATAGTCCTAACGAACATTTCTCGAACCCTAACTGACTTGTTCAAACATATCTTAAGAGATTCTATTCCAACACGGAGTATCTTTGTCAAATATCCCGTATCGAATTACTCGTTTCGCCTCTAGTTTTACAAGAAACCTTGAAGACCCGCTTAGACATGAGTACCGCGTACCACCCACAAACAGACGAACCGAACAAACGAACGATTTACGTCTTCAAAAGACATGTTTCAAACTTGCATGGTCGCTTTTAGTAGATCCCTCTTACAACAGTAGTTACCACTCGTGTGTTCACACGCACTTTCCGAAACCCTATATGACCGCTAATGTCATACCCCTATTCGTTGGACCAAAGCATGTGGCAAACAAAACACCGAATCTTAACTCATCCAAGAAACAACAATTGAGATAATCCAAGTCCGAGAAAGGCTCGAGACGACCCGTAGTCGCCCAAAAGAGTCATACCAAACTTAGATGAAAACCTCACAAATCCCAGTGTGTAACCGCGTAATATTGAGAAACCGCACCTTGGAAAGGTGTAATCCAATTTGGGAAATCGAGAAAGGCTATATCCGCAATATCGAACCTTTTGAAACCTTGGGGCGTATTGGAACCGCTTCCTATCGTTTGGAACTTCAGACTCAATTAAGTTTCCGTTTACCCTACATTTCGTGTAACAAACTTAGAAACGTGTCCTGTGGAACAGGAACGTGCAATCCTGCTAGGTACATCAACTATCGATGACAAACTTCTCTTCATAGGAAAACCAGTTGAAATCGGGGATCGTAAAACCAAACTTTAATACAACGTAAAACCCTGACTATCCAAATTCATGAGAACACTCAAGGACGTACCTACACTTATTCATATTATGAACAACGTAAAGTCTCGAGTAAGAGATATCGACTACTACTTCCAACTAAATTTCGGGACGAAATTTCTTTTGAGGTGTGGATAATGTAACATCCCGCGTTTTTCCGTTAAATTTATTTTAACACCGTCTTTTTTTTTTTTAAATAATATCTTTCGTATTTAAATTCGTCGACTCCGTTGACGAACGTTCATAATATTCTCGTTATTTAATTATAACATCTCTCGTTAACTTGCGTTTTAAAAATATTCGATCGGTTAAATCCCGCACCCGCTTCTAAACTCGAGGGACTAAAATTGACACGGGGCAAACTAGTTGACT
This sequence comes from Rutidosis leptorrhynchoides, assembly GCF_046630445.1. Lineage (NCBI taxonomy): Eukaryota > Viridiplantae > Streptophyta > Magnoliopsida > Asterales > Asteraceae > Rutidosis > Rutidosis leptorrhynchoides. The sequence goes on along the minus strand of NC_092342.1, from coordinate 100,253,215 downwards.
AGGTCAACTAGTCCACCCCAATCACCACCATTCAACCATCTCCCTCTCTCTCTCTTTCTCTCTAGCAAGAACACACACACAAACCCCAACTTCATAAAATCATCATCTAAATTCGATCTAGGAGGCTTACAACCAAACAAATTACATTTTCGTGATCCTCTCTTCATTCTCTACGATTTGATACTAACTTCATCGATTTTGGGTAACATTTCTAAAAATCTAGATTTCTCTAAATTCATGTTTTTGATTTGAAATGGTGTTAGTTAGTGTCTATGGCTCGTGTCTAGCATGAATATATGATTTACTTGCTCGATTTGTTGTTTTGAGTAACTAGTTTGAACATTTGAAATGGGTTTGCTTAATCTTGCATTTTGGAAGATTAAATGTTGTTTGATTGTTAAAGTTCATGTTTTAATTGTGTTACTAGTATCACTAGCTTCGTTTTGATGCGTAGGTTGATTTGTAAAACTTCATAAACTTGATTAGTGATTTTGGTGATTTTGGATTAGGGTTGATAAGCTTTATATGAACTTTTGGTGCATCAAATGCTATGAATTGTTGTTGATAAGTGTTTAGTTGCAATGTGTGTTTGATTACCTTCGAAACGGCATATCATACATGTAAATTGGTTGCCCGAATCATGAAATGCGTTTTTAGAACTTGAAACTTTGATTATGAACGTTTAATGCGGTTTTGGGTTGTTGTAAGTGTTGAATTGCTTGATGAAATGTGTCTAGGTGTTTTCCTCGTCAAATTACCTTTCCGATGATATAAGATACATGTTCTAATTGTTTACGGATCATAAAATGTGGTTATTTGGTTTTTAGCTCGTGCATACTTGTGAAAAACAGAAACAGACCTGCACAGATGGTGGCGCGGCGCGCCCCATCCCCGCGCGGCGCGCAGATGTGCCTGGTCAGATTCTGACCTCCTCGTCCCATTTCACGTGAAATGTTTGATGACCTACGGACCTCCGATTCACATGAAACTTGTTCTAATATACTTGTATATGAATATTTAGCATAGAAAAATAGTTCGGGACCCGACCCGAACGCGTTGACTTTTTCGTTGACTTTGACCAAGTTTGACTTTTAGTCAAACTTAACCAAACTTTTATACAATCATTCTAACATGCTTTTATACTTGTTTCTTGTATGAAACTTGACAACGTGATTCACATGCTATATTTAATCGAGTCGTATTGAGCCATAGGACTAATTGAACACATTTCACCCGACCTTGTGTCGTAACCGGTTAATTGATATAACTTACTTGTTTAGGTCAAGGCTAAGCAACTTTCATGCACACGTTTACTTGTTGAAGTACCTTTATACTCGTGCACTCGAGGTGAGATCATAGTCCCACCTTTTCAACAACTTTTATACTTTTAAATCGTGGGCTGAGAAAACATATACTTTGTTACATCTCGTACTACTTACTTTTATGTTTTGAACACAAGTGTGAAAATAAACATTCCACGTGCGAGTTAGAACAAAAATGCCTCAATTCGATTATCATTAGTTACACTTGCAGGGTGTAAGCGAGAACTTATATTGTGTGGCCATACGGGTTTAACAAACCCTCATTCGGACGGTTCGCTACCGTTATGCGGATGAAATATATTTTTGTGTTTTAGTGCGGGTTCTAGCACTGTGTGATGGGGTAACGTTGGTTAAGTTTTGATAATTGAGTGCTCGCGTATAACAACACTTTTGGAATGCAAATGATTTGGATAATCTACGTTATGGAAATACAAAATCTTGTGGTTCAAAAACAACGTTTAATACTTACTAAACCTATGATTTCACCAACGTTTTCGTTGACAGATTTCTCTATGTTTTTCTCAGGTCTTGCACGATATGTGATACATGCTTCCGCTCACTATTTGATACTTGCATTGGATGTCGAGTATACATGCATTACTTGGAGCGTCTTTTGACTTTACTTTAAACCGTGTCGCCTAGATTTCAAATGTACTTATAACCTTGTAACTTAACTTTTGGTTGAACAATTCTTGTAAACTTTGAAAACAATCTTTATTTGAATATGAGGGCGACATATTTTGGTCAAACATTGTCATAAAGACTTATGACCAGGTAATGGGATCCACGTAGTCGACGCCGTCACTTGACGATTTGTCGGGGTCGCTACATTAGCAGTAAAAAGTTTGATGATAAAGATTAGTGTATTAAGAAAGCTCAGAAATAGAGAAGTTTTGAAACTGGAAAACAGATTGAGCAAAGTATGAAGGAGGCTGTGGACAAATCACAAAGACTGAACCTACCTTCAAAGAATCCAAATGATTCAGTATCTGCTGAAGTCATTAACGAATACCTTGCTCCTGACACTAAACCCTTACAGACAATATTCTTTATCATCCTCTGATATTAGAAATTCTAAGATATCATCGTATCTTTCATTATAAATATCCTCCATATTTCTGAAGATATTTCCATAACTATTCTTATCTGGAATCATTTATCTCTTTGCGCTATCTGTATTACATCAAAAAGGAAACTGTTTAGTTCCTATACTCTGTAAACCTTTGAGTTTAAAATATGAATGTTTTTGAAGTAGTGTTGGAAACTGAAGCATGAGTTAGTATAATATAATGACACTTGATCAACGTGATTATATTACAGTAATTCATGCTGAGTTTCTAAATGGAACGTGATGATTCACAGATCATAACATCATCATGTGCCATGTTATACGACTCTTGTATTCTATTTAACCTCTAAAATATCAAGAAAATATTTCTTGATGATTCGGCCTTTTCCAAGGTATTCTAGTAATTTGACAAGTCAAGATCGTGCCATCACAATTTCCTTCCTAGAACATTAACAATGTTCATTCCGAAATTCATATCTGTGAATTCTGGACCATTACAAGCGGTGCTTAATCGCAAGAAGAAGAAACGAAAGGACAAAACTTCGAAATAGAAATTGGGGTATAAATTGCAGCAAATAAAAGAGAGCATTAACTGTGGATGACAATGATTATAGAAGATAGAAACAGAGACTTTGAAATATAAGGGAAGATATAAAGTCCAACGACAAACCAAAAATTATAAACCATATATATCGATGCATATAGCAATATAAAGACACGGGAGAATTAGAAACACTATAAACCCAAGAGTATAGTAGATGTAAATAGATTCTTCCGGCGGTTGATGAAAAAGAAGAATGACCGATATGAAAGTTATAAGTATATCGAGAATCAGAACTGGATGGAGCATATTGATGAATACTTTAAAATATGAGTTGAGGGGGAAAGAATAGAAGGTGATGAAACATGACTAGGAACTTAGAAATCAACAGATTTAACTCACATAATGACGGAATAAGTGAATCAAACCCTCTAGTGAATAGGTTAAGCTTTTTTGGATTAATTTAGTCATACCACAACTAAATCAAGTGTGATTAGATCAACACCTAGAGCTATTATTCACCACCTGGGTGATTTGGGTTGAGATAGAATCGGAGGAGCTCACCAGATCTGAGTGTGTGTAACAAATGAGAGGCTTAACCTAAAATGAAGAACATAAGACTTTATATACCCCTGCTGTTGACTCACCCGTACGATTCATCCATCACACATACGAGTTGGCTTCATCAGCCGTACGGGTGATCACTCACTTGTGTCTTCTCATTTAGGTGGTAATTGTGACTTAGCTCAGCATCAACCGTGCGTATGAGCCTATCCGCCGTACGAGTGAGGCTTCACTCGGACGTCTGACTAAGTCTAACATAGTCAAACATCCAAATCTCGTTCCTGCAGTTGCTGTAACCACATACAAACACGGATAGGATAATAACGAACGATCATGGTGGCCTGTAAACTGTTGTACCTGCAATGGACGTGGGTAGATGTCTAGGGACTTGCATAAAATGCATCAACAAAAGGTGTGAGTTGTAAGAAAACGAATGAGGTGAATTTATAAGAAAATCTCCGACAGAACAATTAAAATGGACGATCGCATTTAAAGCGGATCCTAATTCCTTTTGTTACCGGAGAATCAAATCTTATTACAAAGATTTTCTTCAAATCTGGAAATCAATCATATCTACGTCAAATGATAAGATGAATCTACACTTACTCATTTCACTCTTCTATGTTAGCTTCATTCGCACTCTTCATATAAATGGATTGTTTATCCAAATTATTCGCCGATGATAAAACTCTAATTTTCAGCCTGTATGCATCATGAAAACATACTTATTATCATTCACGACCTTTCCACTCAAATTTCGGGACGAAATTTCTTTAACGGGTAGGTACTGTGACAACCCGGAAATTTCCAACCAAATTTAAACTTTATCTTTATATTATTCCGACACGATAAGCAAAGTTTGTTAAGTTAAATCTCAAGAATTTTAAATTGTGTTCATACATTCATTATAACCTCGACCAAATTCCGACGATTCACGAACCGTTATATATAAATAAATATGTATATATATGTATATATATTATAACTTGAGAATATTAATAAAGTATTAAACGTATAATACTTTACATGAACGTATTTGTTTCAATATGTTTTTCGATGGAATTAGAAGATAATATCAAATGATTGATTTATCAGATACATTATGATATCATTACGGGTCTATGTTATGAGGTCCACTGTGATTTAAGAAATCTATTCTTTTTGACAACATTCGGAAAATGGTAAAGTGATTTATAAGTAAGAACGTGAAGTGTAAATAACTTAGATGTTGGATATCGACAAGTTAAGTAACTCGACATTTTTCATTAAGATGATTTCATACGTTTATTTAACCTTTGAACTTTATCCCATGCTTCACCAACAAACTGTAATTTAAAAACTTGAAACCTATTATGAATATATATGATTCTACTTTTCTAAAGCATTTTATGATATAACGATTTCCATTATTTTAACCTTTAAACAAAATGATTCTTAAAAATATATTTGGTTTTGGAAAACAAAATTATTATATTTATTTGATTTAGTTTCAAACGTACAAAAACGTTTTCAGTTTAAAAAGAACTTTATTATTAAAACGTATATAACTTTTATAAATATCTAGAACCACTTTTGACAACTCATTACTTAACCAGTATGATAAAGATAACGATATTTATATTTTATTTTATTAAATATATATAACGATTTAAATTAATATTATATATATTTATACGCGTATTATACGTACATAGTTTTATACTTTTACTATACTTAAACTTTACCTTTACTTTATTTTTACTTTACTTTAACTTTAATAATTCACTTTAATAATTCATACTTTAATAATTCACTTTAATAATTCATACTTTAATAATTCACTTTAATAATTCATACTTTAATAATTTACTTTAATAATTCATACTTTAATAATTCACTTTAATAATTCAAAAATCTATTATAAATAGAATTCAATAGGTTTCATTATTTCATAGAAACTTGAAAATATTTTTCTCTAAACTCTCTCAATCATTTTTAAATATATATATATATATATATTTACTCCGTATTATTTCAAGATATTATTAGTATACATAAAATATTACGTCAGAGTGCTGTCCGAGTGATTTCGAAATTGTTTTTCGAGTGAGATTGGATTAAGGAAATTATGGGTTATAGCTATGGAGGTGATTGGGTAGGTTCATGGGTATGCTCGTGAGGTCAATATAGTGTTTATCATCTCCGTTGCGTCTACGTACCTTTCCTGCAATATTGAATCTCAATATTGATACGTGAGTACTCATAATTTAACTTTTACATACTAATAGTGTATCCCTGACTAGTGTTCGAGTATATAGGATTATGCATGTTTGTACTTTTGATATTGCCTTTAGTTAGGTTATGTTGAATCCTGAATTAGTTATATATGCGACTGAGATAAGGTATAAGATATGCATGTCGTTGGAAAGCTAGCGAAAAATTAAAAACTTTTCATTTAGATATCGAATGATTTCGATGAACGGATTTGAAGTTATAGTCCATCGAATTTTTGTATTATTATTAAAAATGATTATTATTATCGTCGTTATTATCGTCGTTCTAGTTTTATCTTATTATTATTATTATCTTTATCAATAAAAGGATTTATATTTAAAAATTGTTATTTTTTTTATTATTACTATCGTTATTATCGTTAAAGTTATAATTAGTATTATTATTATAATCCAATTATTATTATTATTATTATTATTATTATTATTGGTATTATTATTATTATCATTATTAATATACATATCATTATTTAAAAATGGTTATTGTTATTGTTATTATTATTATTACTATATTATCATTAAGATAATTATTAGTATTATCGTTAATAATGTTATAGTAACTATCATTATTAATATTAGTGTAATTAAAACAAATATTTGTAACACCTAATTATTTTGATTACTATTATTATCATTATTACGAACACGATATAAAAGACGATTAAAAGCTATTAAATGAAACGATTAGGAAATAATGGGTAAGAGTATCATGATGAAATTAAAATATTATAAGATATTAATTTAGATAAAATTATCGTTCTTATTATTTTTATCATTACTATTATTATTAAAATTATCGTTAGTATTAAAACTATCATTTTAACAAAAATTATCATTTTAATAGAAATGTCATTGTTACTATAAAATATCATTATTATTATTATTTTAAATAGAATTATTATTTTAAAGATAATATTAAAAATTATCGTAAATATTAAAGTTATCATAATTAGAATTATCGTTTTATCATAATGTCATCTTAGTAATTATAAATATTGATATTTTATAATAATAATAATTATTACAAAATAATACAACTTTTACTTACTATCATTATAGATATTATTTTATCAAATAAATATTTGATACAAACATATTTTACTACGTGTAATAACTTACTTTAATAATACCTATCATATTATCTTTATAATATTAAATGAACCCTATAAATTTTATTACTTAATATATATAAAAGTATATTTTATTATATAAATATAATATAAAATTTTATTTATTAATAAATAAATTATATTATTTACTCTAATAAATCTTTTAAAAATATTTAAAAATATAAAACGACGATATTTAAACTATATATTAATCATGTATAGATTTTTGGAAATTATTTTGAGTCAAATTTACTTTTGTTGACTTTTACATATTAGTCTCGAGCATTAGGATTGTGGTACACTTCGACATGACCTAATTTATTAGACAAATATTGACCAACACATAAATATATATAATTAATTTAGGTTCGTGAATCCGAGGCCAACCTTGCACTTGTTCAATGACGTTATATGTATTTTTACTACGAAATACAGTATGGTGAGTTTCATTTACCTTTTTACCCTTTATATTTTTGGGACTGAGAATACATGCGCTTTTATAAATGTTTGACGAAATAGACACAAGTAATTGAAACTACATTCTATGGTTGAATTATCGAAATCGAATATGCCCCTTTTATTAAAGTCTGGTAATCTAAGAATTAGGGAACAGACATCCTAATTGACGCGAATCCTAAAGATAGATCTATTGGGCCTAACAAACCCCATCCAAAGTACCGGATGCTTTAGTACTTCGAAATTATATCATGTCCGAAGGAGGATCCCGGAATGATAGGGGATATTCTTATATGTATCTAGTTAATGTCGGTTACCAGGTGTTCACCATATGAATGATTATTTTTTGTCTCTATGCATGGGACGTATATTTATGAGAACTGGAAATGAAATTCTTGTGGTCTATTAAAATGATGGAAATAAATGATTATGATAAACTAATGAACTCACCAACCTTTTGGTTGACACTTTAAAGCATGTTTATTCTCAGGTGTTAAAGAAATCTTCCGCTGTGCATTTGCTCATTTTAAAGATATTACTTGGAGTCTTTCATAGCATATTTTGAAGAACGTTGCATTCGAGTCATTGAGTTCATCAAGGATTATTATTAAATCAATTTATAGTTGGATAGTGGATATTATGAAATGGTATGCATGCCTGTCAATTTTTGATGTAAAGAAAGATTGTCTTTTAAAAACGAATGCAATGTTTGTAAAATGTATCATATAGAGGTCAAATACCTCGCAATGTAATCAACTATTGTGAATCGTTTATAATGTATATGAACGGGTCCTTTCATATATTGCGGAACAACCATAGACACTCTATATGTGAATGTTGGAGTTAGCTATACAGGGTTGAGGTTGATTCCAATATATATATATATATATATATATATATATATAGTTTGAGTTGTGATCAATACGGAGATACGTATACACTGGGTCGTGGATTGATTCAAGATAATATTTATCGATTTATTTCTGTACATCTAACTGTGGACAACTAGTTGTAGGTTACTAACGAGGACAGCTGACTTAATAAACTTAAAACATCAAAATATATTAAAAGTATTGTAAATATATTTTGAACATACTTTGAAATATATGTATATATTATTATAGGTTCGTGAATCAACCAGTGGCCAAGTCTTACTTTCCGACGAAGTAAAAATCTGTGAAAGTGAGTTATAGTCCCACTTTTAAAATCTAATATTTTTGGGATGAGAATACATGCAGGTTTTATAAATGATTTACAAAATAGACACAAGTACGTGAAACTACATTCTATGGTTGAATTATCAAAATCGAATATGCCGCTTTTTATTAAGTCTGGTAATCTAAGAATTAGGGAACAAATACCCTAATTGACGCGAATCCTAAAGATAGATCTATTGGGCCTAACAAACCCCATCCAAAGTACTGGATGCTCTAGTACTTCGAAATTTATATCATATCCGAAAGGTATCCCGGAATGATGGGGATATTCTTATATATGCATCTTGTTAATGTCGGTTACCAGGTGTTCACCATATGAATGATTTTTATCTCTATGTATGGGATGTGTATTGAAATATGAAATCTTGTGGTCTATTGTTACGATTTGATATATATAGGTTAAACCTATAACTCACCAACATTTTTGTTGACGTTTAAAGCATGTTTATTCTCAGGTGAATACTAAGAGCTTCCGCTGTTGCATACTAAAATAAGGACAAGATTTGGAGTCCATGTTTGTATGATATTGTGTAAAAACTGCATTCAAGAAACTGATTTCGATGTAACATATTTGTATTGTAAACCATTATGTAATGGTCGTGTGTAAACAGAATATTTTAGATTATCATTATTTGATAATCTACGTAAAGCTTTTTAAACCTTTATTTATGAAATAAAGGTTATGGTTTGTTTTAAAAATGAATGCAGTCTTTGAAAAAAACGTCTCATATAGAGGTCAAAACCTCGCAACGAAATCAATTAATATGGAACGTTTTTAATCAATAAGAACGGGACATTTCAGTTGGTATCCGAGCGTTGGTCTTAGAGAACCAGAAAATTTGCATTAGTGTGTCTTATCGAGTTTGTTAGGATGCATTAGTGAGTCTGGACTTCGACCGTGTTTCCTTTAAAAATGATTGCTTAACATTTATGTTGGAAACTATATATTATTAACATGTATATATTATGTGATATATTAATCTCTTAACATGTTTGATATTGTGTGATAGATGTCTACCTCTAGCACAAATCCCATTGACTCACCTAATAATAACGAAGAGTCGAATATATATTGGACTGATTCACAAGTTCCCGAAGAGGAACCGGAAGAGGAGGAACCGGAGGAGGAAATAGAACCGATGGGGGAAAAAATAAAATGGTTAAGTAAAAGAAAATCCTCAACCAACCGACCAAGGTTAATTATGGTCTATGGTGTTTCCGCCAAGGAAGCAAAATATTGGGAGAATTACCAATTCTCCGATGAATCGGATTCCGACGAGAATTCCGATGCTGTTATAGAAATTATCCCTACTGAATTTAAAAAGGCAAAAGAAAATAATAAGGGAAAGGGCATAAAAATAGAGAAATCTAAATCCATCCCCGATGAACTTTATATGTATCGTCAATCCCCGAAGTCCTTAAGTTGTAACAATGACCCGGGAACCTCTAAACCACCAGGTTTTTCTAAACCGTTGTGGAAAACGACAGCTAGTATTAGGGGAACATCATATATCCCTAGAAACTTGGCAAAACGAACCAAAACCGAAGAAGAAGAAACGAGCGAGTCGGAATAAGATAGTTGTATTCGTATGGTGTAATATATGTAATATAGTGTGCTTATGCTTTATGATATATGTAAAAATTGCTTGTATTAATAATTTTTTTTTTTTATGAATCTAACTCTTGTCTATTTTACAGTATAAAAACACAAAATGGGTAGACAACCTAATATTTTAAGAGACCTATCCGGAGACGTGATTGATGAAATATTGTCTAGGGTCGGTCAGAATTCTTCGGCACAACTATTTACGGCGAAATCAGTTTGTAAGACATTCGAAGAACGTACCAAGAATGCCTTGGTTTATAAGAGACTTTCGTTTGAAAGATGGGGGATATCACATTGGGAAACCCATAAGTTACGATGTGTTTACTTTGACGCATATATTGCGGGGAACCCAAATGCTATTTTACGCAACGGGTTAAGAAATTATTTTGACTCAATGTATCCGAATATAGGACTTCATGATTTAGAAAAAGCGGCTAACATGCAACATAAAGAAGCATGTTATGCTTACGGGTTAGTAATGTTCGCTTCTCACCAAAGTGAGAAAAAGAACATCGGGCTACAACTATTAAACAAAACGTTCCCACAAGTGACGGAGTCGGTAATTGGGGTAAGAAATGAGGTTTTTAGGTTATTACAAGACTGTTGGTCATTACGTAACCTTCGTCCTTTTGACGACGTTACAACACGTTGTCATACTATCGGTCACAACAGTTACGTTCCACAAGACCAAGGATGGGAAGTGGTATTAGTAAAACCAGAATGCATGACTTGTTTCTGGACGTATGAATTACGTGTCTTTGTTGCCTTTGCTGAACGCCTTATTTATTATCTAGAATTATCTTCGCAACTACTTTGTATCAAAGTTTTATGTGCTATATTTCATGCTATATGTAAAATAGCGGTATTGTAAGTTTGCAAGTTATTGTATAAAGGTTTGAATATGATATATATTTTTTTGTGATTAGTTTTTCATATAGAATTGTAGTAGTTGAAATGGTATGTTAGCTACTAAGTATGAACTTAACGGGTAGGTACTACCCGAATTAAAGAGTATAAAACGCTAATATGAAGAAAGAGCTTTTATAAATAAGTTCATATTACGCTACGAAATACTATTGACTACTCTTGATATTCTATATGATTAACTCGTTTCATTTGACTATTTTGAAGGAAATGGCACCGACTACTCAACACACCTTGAATATGAGTAAAGAGGAATTTCGTGCCTTTCTTGCTTCAAACATAGCCGCAGTACAGGCTGCGCTACATACCAACAATAACCTTGGATCTAGCAGTACATGAAATCGTGTAGGATGCACCTACAAAGAATTCACTGCCTGCAAACCCTTGAAATTTGATGGAACCGAAGGACCGATCGGATTGAAACGGTGGACCGAGAAGGTCGAATCGGTATTTGCCATAAGTAAGTGTACTGAAGAGGATAAAGTGAAGTACGCTACGCATACCTTCATAGGTTCTGTGTTAACATGGTGGAATACCTATCTAGAGCAAGTGGGATAAGATGATGCTTACGCACTACCGTGGTCAGCATTCAAGCACTTGATGAACGAGAAGTACCGTCCCAGAACCGAGGTCAATAAGCTCAAGACAGAACTTAGAGGGTTACGAACCCAAGGATTTGATATTACGACGTACGAAAGATGATTCACAGAATTATGCCTATTGTGTCCGGGAGCATTCGAAGATGAGGAAGAGAAGATCGACTCGTTTGTGAAAGGATTACCGGAAAGAATCCAAGAAGATATAAGTTCACACGAGCCCGCCTCCATACAACAGGCATGTAGAATGGCTCACAAACTAGTGAACCAGATTGAAGAAAGAATTAAAGAACAGACTGTTGAAGAGGCCAATGTGAAGCAAGTCAAAAGAAAGTGGGAGGAAAACGGTGATAAGAATCACCAATACAACAACAACAGCAATTACAACAATAATCGCAACAATTATCCCAACAATCGCAACATCAATCGCAACTACAACAAATGGCCCAACAACAACAACAACAACAACAACAACAACAACAGCAACTACAACAATCATCCCAACAACAATAACAACTACAACAACAACAACAATCAGAAGCAGCTATGCCAAAGGTGTGAAAAGTATCACTCGGGGTTCTGCACCAAATTTTGCAACAAGTGTAAAAGAAATGGTCATAGCGCGGTGAAGTGTGAGGTCTACGGACCAGGGGTTAATAGAACGAAAGGAACAAATGGTGTCGGAACGAGTAATGGCGGAGCAAGTAGTGTCGGAGCAAGTTATGCCAATGTAGTTTGTTATAAATGTGGAAAACCGGGCCACATTATTAGAAATTGCCCGAACCAGGAGAACACGAATGGACAAGGCCGCGGAAGAGTTTTCAATATTAATGCGGCAGAGGCACAGGAAGACCCGGAGCTTGTTACGGGTACGTTTCTTATTGACAATAAATCTGCTTACGTTTTATTTGATTCGGGTGCGGATAGAAGCTATATGAGTAGAGATTTTTGTGCTAAATTAAGTTGTCCATTGACGCCTTTGGATAGTAAATTTTTACTCGAATTAGCAAATGGTAAATTAATTTCAGCAGATAATATATGTCGGAATCGAGAAATTAAACTGGTTAGTGAAACATTTAAGATTGACTTGATACCAGTAGAGTTAGGGAGTTTTGATGTGATAATCGGTATGTACTGGTTAAAAGAAGTAAAAGCAGAGATCGTTTGTTACAAAAATGCAATTCGCATTATACGAGAAAAGGAAAACCCGTAATGGTGTACGGAGAAAAGGGCAACACGAAGCTACATCTTATTAGTAATTTGAAGGCACAAAAACTAATAAGAAAAGGTTGCTATGCTGTTCTAGCACACGTCGAGAAAGTACAAACTGAAGAAAAGAGCATCAATGATGTTCCCGTCGCAAAAGAATTTCCCGATGTATTTCCGAAAGAATTACCGGGATTACCCCCACATCGATCCGTTGAATTTCAAATAGATCTTGTACCAGGAGCTGCACCAATAGCTCGTGCTCCTTACAGACTCGTACCCAGTGAGATGAAAGAACTGCAAAGCCAATTACAAGAACTTTTAGAGCGTGGTTTCATTCGACCAAGCACATCACCGTGGGGAGCTCCTGTTTTGTTTGTCAAGAAGAAAGATGGTACATTCAGGTTGTGTATCGACTACCGAGAGTTGAACAAACTTACCATCAAGAACCGCTACCCACTACCGAGAATTGACGACTTATTTGATCAACTACAAGGCTCGTCTGTTTATTCCAAGATTGACTTACGTTTCGGGTATCATCAAATGCGGGTGAAAGAAGATGATATTCCAAAGACTGCTTTCAGAACACGTTATGGTCATTACGAGTTTATGGTCATGCCGTTTGGTTTAACTAATGCACCAGCTGTGTTCATGGACCTTATGAACCGAGTGTGTGGACCATACCTTGACAAGTTTGTCATTGTTTTCATTGATGACATACTTATTTACTCAAAGAATGACCAAGAACACGGTGAACATTTGAGAAAGGTGTTAGAAGTATTGAGGAAGGAAGAATTGTACGCTAAATTTTCAAAGTGTGCATTTTGGTTGGAAGAAGTTCAATTCCTCGGTCACATAGTGAACAAAGAAGGTATTAAGGTGGATCAGGCAAAGATAGAAACTGTTGAAAAGTGGGAAACCTCAAAAACTCTACGCCAGTTTTTAGGACTAGCTGGTTACTACAGAAGGTTCATCCAAGACTTTTCCAGAATTGCCAAACCCTTGACTGCAATAACGCATAAAGGGAAGAAATTTGAATGGAAGGATGAACAAGAGAAAGCGTTTTAGTTATTGAAGAAAAAGCTAACTACGGCACCTATATTGTCATTGCCTGAAGGGAATGATGATTTTTTGATTTATTGTGACGCATCAAAGCAAGGTCTCAGTTGTGTATTAATGCAACGAACGAAGGTGATTGCTTATGCGTCTAGACAATTGAAGATTCACGAACAAAATTATACGACGCATGATTTGGAATTAGGCACAGTTGTTTTTGCATTAAAGACTTGGAGGCACTACTTATATGGGGTCAAAAGTATTATATATACCGACCACAAAAGTCTTCAACACATATTTAATCAGAAACAACTGAATATGAGGCAGCGTAGGTGGATTGAATTGTTGAATAATTACAACTTTGAGATTCGTTACCACCCAGGGAAGGCAAATCTAGTAGCCGACGCCTTGAGCAGGAAGGACAGAGAACCCATTCGAGTAAAATCTATGAATATAATGATTCACAATAACCTTACTACTCAAATAAAGGAGGCGCAACAAGGAGTTTTAAAAGAGGGAAATTTAAAGGATGAAATACCCAAAGGATCGAAGAAGCATCTTAATATTCGGGAAGACGGAACCCGGTATAGGGCTGAAAGGATTTGGGTACCAAAATTTGGAGATATGAGAGAAATGGTACTTAGAGAAGCTCATAAAACCAGATACTCAATACATCCTGGAACGGGGAAGATGTACAAGGATCTCAAGAAACATTTTTGGTGGCCGGGTATGAAAGCCGATGTTGCTAAATACGTAGGAGAATGTTTGACGTGTTCGAAGGTCAAAGTTGAGCATCAGAAACCATCAGGTCTACTTCAACAACCCGAAATCCCGGAATGGAAATGAGAAAACATTACCATGGATTTCATCACTAAATTGCCAAGGACTGCAAGTGGTTTTGATACTATTTGGGTAATAGTTGATCGTCTCACCAAATCAGCACACTTCCTGCCAATAAGAGAAGATGACAAGATGGATAAGTTAGCACGACTGTATTTGAAGGAAGTCGTCTCCAGACATGGAATACCAATCTCTATTATCTCTGATAGGGATGGCAGATTTATTTCAAGATTCTGGCAGACATTACAGCAAGCATTAGGAACTCGTCTAGACATGAGTACATCCTATCATCCACAAACTGATGGGCAGAGTGAAAGGACGATACAAACGCTTGAAGACATGCTACAAGCATGTGTTATTGATTTCGGAAACAGTTGGGATAGACACCTACCGTTAGCAGAATTTTCCTACAACAACAGTTATCATTCTAGTATTGAGATGGCGTTGTTTGAGGCACTTTATGGTAGAAAGTGCAGGTCTCTGATTTATTGGAATGAAGTGGGGGATAGACAGATTACGGTTCCGGAGATAATACAAGAAACTACCGAGAAAATCATCCAAATTCAACAAAGATTGAAAACCGCCCAGAGTCGACAAAAGAGCTACGCGGACAGTAAAAGAAAAGATATAGAGTTTGAAATTGGAGAAATGGTCATGCTTAAGGTTTCACCTTGGAAAGGCGTTGTTCGATTTGGTAAACGGGGGAAACTAAATCCAAGGTACATTGGACCATTCAAGATTATAGATCGTGTCGGACCAGTAGCTTACCAACTGGAGCTACCTCAACAACTCGTGGCTGTACATAACACTTTCCACGTCGCAAATTTGAAGAAATGTTTTGCTAAAGAAGATCTCACTATTCCGTTGGACGAAATCCAAATCAATGAAAAACTTCAATTCATTGAAGAACCCGTCGAAATAATGGATCGTGAGGTTAAGAGACTTAAACAAACCAAGATACCGATTGTTAAGGTTCGATGGAATGCTAGTAGAGGACCCAAGTTCACCTGGGAGCATGAAGATCAGATGTAGAAGAAATACCCGCATCTATTTCTAGAAGATTCGTCAACACTTTCAACAGCTTAAAATTTCGGGACGAAATTTATTTAACGGGTAGGTACTGTAGTGACCCGAACTTTTCCATGTTTATATATATTAAATGAAATTGATATTTACATGATTAAGTGTTTCCAACATGTTAAGCAATCAAACTTATTAAGACTTGATTAATTGGAATAGGTTTCATATAGACAAATGACCACCCAAGTTGACCGGTGATTCACGAACGTTAAAACTTGTAAAAACTATACGATGGCATATATATGGTTATATATATAGTTAACATGATTTTATTATAATTATGTATCTCATTAGGTATTTTAACAATGAGTTATATACATAAAAATGAGACTATTAAATTAAGAAACTCGAAAACGATATATATAACGATTATCGTTACAACATCTTACTAGGTACATATGAATCATATTAAGATATTGATACACTTGGTTAATTATGTTAAATGATAAGTAAATATATCATTAAGTGTATTAACAATGAACTACATATGTAAAAATAAGACTACTAATTTAATGATTTTGAAACGAGACATATATGTAACGATTATCGTTGTAATGACATTTAATGTATATAGATCATATTAAGAGATATTCGTACATCATAATATCATGATAATATAATAATTTAAAATCTCGTTTGATATTATAAACATTGGGTTAACAACATTTAACAAGATCGTTAACCTAAAGGTTTCAAAACAACATTTACATGTAACGACTAACGATGACTTAACGACTCAGTTAAAATGTATATACATGTAGTGTTTTAATATGTATTCATATACTTTTGAAAGACTTCAAGACACTTATCAAAATACTTCTACTTAACAAAAATTCTTACAATTACATCCTCGTTCAGTTTCATCATCAAATCTACTCGTATGCACCCGTATTCGTACTCGTACAATACACAGCTTTTAGATGTATGTACTATTAGTATATACACTCCAATGATCAGCTCTTAACAGCCCATGTGAGTCACCTAACACATGTGGGAACCATCATTTGGCAACTAGCATGAAATATCTCATAAAATTACAAAAATATGAGTAATCATTCATGACTTATTTACATGAAAACAAAATTACATATCCTTTATATCTAATCCATACACCAACGACCAAAAACACCTACAAACACTTTCATTATTCAATTTTCTTCATCTAATTGATCTCTCTCAAGTTCCATCTTCAAGTTCTAAGTGTTCTTCATAAATTCCAAAAGTTCTAGTTTCATAAAATCAAGAATACTTCCAAGATTGCAAGTTTACTTCCAAGTTTTCTAAATCCATTCCAAGTAATCATCCAAGATCAAGAAACCTTTGTTACTTACAGTAGGTTATCTTTCTAATACAAGGTAATAATCATATTCAAACTTTAATTCAATTTCTATAACTATAACAATCTTATTTCGAGTGGAAATCTTACTTGAAATTGTTTTCGTGTCATGATTCTGCTTCAAGAACTTTCAAGCCATCCAAGGATCCTTTGAAGCTAGATCCATTTTTTTCATTTCCAGTAGGTTTATCCAAGGAACTTGAGGTAGTAATGATGTTCATAACACCATTCAATTCATACATAAAAAGCTGTCTTATTCAACGTTATAAACTTGTAATCACTAGAACATAGTTTAGTTAATTCTAAACTTGTTCGCAAATAAAGTTAATCCTTCTAACTAGACATTTAAAATCAAGTAAAAACATGTTATATATCTATATGATATGCTAACTTAATGATTTAAAACCCGGAAACACAATAAACACCATAAAACTGGATATACGCCGTCGTAGTAAAACCGGAGGCTGTTTTGGTTGGGATAATTAAAAGCTAAGAAGAACTTTGATTTAAAAGCTATACTTCTGGAAAAATGATTTTTCTTATGAACATGAAACTATATCCAAAAATCATGGTTAAACTCAAAGTGAAAGTATGTTTTTCAAAATGGTCATCAAGATGTCGTTCTTTCGACGGAAATGACTACCTCTTTCAAAAATGACTTGTAACTTGTATTTCCGACTATAAACTTATACTTTTTCTATTTAGATTCATAAAGTTAAGTTGAATACAAAACCGTAGCCACTGGAATCACTCAAAACGGATTAGAAACGAAGAAATGACGAGTAAAACAAGATTGATAAAAACTGCTCATTTTACCTACGTGAAAGTTAGTAATAAATCTATTCCAACCATAACCTAATCAACTTATATTGTATATTATGTAATCTTGAGATACCATAGACACGTATACAATGTTTCGACCTATCATGTTGACCCATCTATATATATATATATATATTGCAGAACAACCATAGACACTCTATATGTGAATGTTGGAGTTAGCTATACAGGGTTGAGGTTGATTCCAAAATATATATATAGTTTGAGTTGTTATCAATACTGAGATACGTATACACTGGGTCGTGGATTGATTCAAGATAATATTTATCGATTTATTTCTGTACATCTAACTGTGGACAACTAGTTGTAGGTTACTAACGAGGACAGCTGACTTAATAAACTTAAAACATCAAAATGTATTAAAAGTATTGTAAATATATTTTGAACATACTTTGATATATATGTATATATTGTTATAGGTTCATGAATCAACCAGTGGCCAAGTCTTACTTCCCGACGAAGTAAAAATCTGTGAAAGTGAGTTATAGTCCCACTTTTAAAATCTAATATTTTTGGGATGAGAATACATGCAGGTTTTATAAATGATTTACAAAATAGACACAAGTACGTGAAACTACATTCTATGGTTGAATTATCGAAATCGAATATGCCCCTTTTTATTAAGTCTGATAATCTAAGAATTAGGGAACAGACACCTTAATTGACGCGAATCCTAAAGATAGATCTATTGGGCCTAACAAACCCCATCCAAAGTACCGGATGCTTTAGTACTTCGAAATTTATATTATATCCGAAGGGTGTCCCGGAATGATGGGGATATTCTTATATATGCATCTTGTTAATGTCGGTTACCAGGTGTTCACCATATGAATGATTTTTATCTCTATGTATGGGATGTGTATTGAAATATGAAATCTTGTGGTCTATTGTTACGATTTGATATATATAGGTTAAACCTATAACTCACCAACATTTTTGTTGACGTTTAAAGCATGTTTATTCTCAGGTGAATACTAAGAGCTTCCGCTGTTGCATACTAAAATAAGGACAAGATTTGGAGTCCATGTTTGTATGATATTGTGTAAAAACTGCATTCAAGAAACTGATTTCGATGTAACATATTTGTATTGTAAACCATTATGTAATGGTCGTGTGTAAACAGGATATTTTAGATTATCATTATTTGATAATCTACGTAAAGCTTTTTAAACCTTTATTTATGAAATAAAGGTTATGGTTTGTTTTAAAAATGAATGCAGTCTTTGAAAAAAACGTCTCATATAGAGGTCAAAACCTAGCAACGAAATCAATTAATATGGTACGTTTTTAATCAATAAGAACGGGACATTTCACAAGCTAGCAATTCGACAACTATGCAAACATTATGCATAAACCAATATCCACAATTCATAACAAGCTAGCGTCAACAAAAGCATATAGTTCACAATTAAACAAGCTAATACAAAATTCACACAACCATGGTTAACCAATCGTACAAGGAACGGTACTCGCTAGAGACCATCGGAGTTCATAACATCCATTAGTGTACATACGACACGTAATCACTAATCCCCCGGGTGATGTCTTGAACACCGCGACAATTTCACCCCATGATAATGTGGTGTCTTGAACGCCGCGACAATTCCACATGTCAATCAAACCAATGAGTGGTGTCTTGAACACCGCGACAATTCCACTCCCATGACAATGTGTTGTCTTAAACACCACGACTATTCCACATGTCAATCAAATCAATGAGTGGTGTCTTTAACACCGCGACAATTCCACTCGTTACGTAGAATGTGGTGTCTTGAACACCGCGACAATTCCACATTAAACGCTACACAAATAAATACATCATATACATACACGCATAATTATTCCACTCACCTTACGTCTTCGGTGAATTGATAAACCAAGCTCGCAACTTCAAGGTAACGTACCTATAACATTATGCACATATATCAAACATTCATCTAAGTTGGTCAACCAACTTATTCGCCATACAAGTGCCATTTGGACCATAGTGCAAACGTGACCCATTTGCACCATTCATTCTAACACTAGGTCGGGATTTCGTTAAACCCTTACTAACAATTCGATTATGGTCTTAATACACCTTTTAACACAAGGGTATCACACTTTTGCACCCATTAACCCACCTAGGTCATCAAAGACTCATTTGACCTATTGCAAGGTTAACACACTCATTTGGGTCTCTATCATACCCACATACACCCATTCACTTTAATCACTAAGTGCGCTAGTGATTCACAAACATTTAAGACCCATATGCATAATTAAACATTTCAAAACCCTAGGTTAGTTATCTTTGAGTCCTCTTGACCCAAACTTACCCAAAAACCCCCCAAAGCACTAACAATTGGGTTTTATGTTCATTACTAGCCCAAACCTTAGCCCTTAAACAATTAAAACAAGGAAATCAAGATTAAGACTTACCGCTACAATCAAAACGTAGCTAGAAACTAGATGAACAACTTTAACACTCTAGCTTTAACCTAAAACAAACTTCTTCCTCCTTAGATTGAGCTTTCTCACTCTAAAAACCTCATCTCTCTCTAAACTTGAAGTGGAAATGAAAGAGTAGTTGAAAATGAAGTAATGAGGCTCACCAAACTGATCTTGGGACCTTTAAGTCATCCCCCATGTGAAATTACCAAAATACCCATTTTAAATATCTAAAAACAAAATAGCTGGCCCGCCAGTTCATCTGGACGGCGTCCAGCCCTTCACAACAGGACGGCGTCCCGCCATTTTGGATGGCGTCCCAACCTTATGGGAAAACAGGATCTTACATTGTTAAAAAATAATGTTTCACTCTTATGCCTTCTACATGTTTGTTTTGCTCTTCTTTAATCTCCTTTTGACACGTTTCGTTATGGTGTTATAATCCATAAATGTTAATGTTTCTTCACATATTATGAAATCCTACTACAAGTGTTTTGCATGTTTTCGGGTGTTTTCTTTTTGTATATTATAAACTATGAATTACTTTATGTTGTTAGAAATAATAATTTTACAAATAATTATTGTACTATGCCCGAATTTATGAGTGTTTCGTGACTTATCTGTAGTTTTTATCTTGCATGAATTTAGGATGTTCGTAGTTAACGATCTCACTTTAATGATGGCTCTTCAGTTAATTGCTTTTTCATAGTAAATAGAGTGCGAAAAAATTTAAATAGTCTAAAAGTAAGTGAACTAACTAATTTGATGTCTCTCTCAAAAAGAGTTGGAAAATTGAAAAGGTAAAATAAAATTAAAATTAGTCCAAAAATAAATGAATCAATTAAATTAAAGAGTTAAAACAAAATTTTATAAACTTAATGCATGAAGATGAAATGATATACATTGAATTCATAAGTTAGTTTTGGATAAATATCTACGATAAATATATGATCGAGTTTTAATGCACATCATCATAATCATAATGAAATTTCAATAAAAGCTATTAATATTATCATTTATATTAAGAAACTCATAAGTTTTCCTCATCAATAACTCCTATAGCGGTTAATCAACTACTATTAATATATATATATATATATATATATATATATATATATATATATATATATATATATATATATATATATATATATATATATATATATATATATATATATATATATATATATAAAGCTCAAAAAGTTAGTACGGAGTAATACTTGCATATAGTTAGTAGTAAAAAAAGTAATAATATGATGGTAAAAAAGTAAATGTTTTGTATTATTGTAATTATAAAAAAGGAATATATATATATATATATATATATATATATATATATATATATATATATATATATATATATATATATATATACACTATAATGGTAAAAAAGTAACAGTAACTAAACAATAATGGTAACTAAACAATAATGGTAAAAAAGTAACAGTAACTAAACAATATGATGGTAAAAAAGTAAGTGTTTTGTATATATAAAGATTGACTCCTAAGTCATTAAGTACGACTTACTCTTTCTATTTAATAATGGTAAAAAAGTAACAAAAGTAACTAAACAATATGATGGTAAAAAAGTAAATGTTTTGTATTGTTGTAATTATAGAAAAGGTATATACTATATACTATATATAAAGATTGACTCCTAAGTCATTAAGTACGGCTTACTCCTATTTAATAATGGTAAAAAAAAAGTAACAAAAGTAACTAAACAATATGATGGTAAAAAAGTAAATGTTTTGTATTGTTGTAATTATAAAAAAGTTATAATGAATACTAATTACTACTAATAATAATACGTAATATAAAGTAATAAAAATCAATAAATATTAAAAATATAAATTCAGTTAATTAATGGAATCTTATTAGCCTCTAATCATTTAATTTTCCTTTTCACTATCCATTTATATGTTGAATCCTCCATACTAGGGTCATTAATATGCACATTTATACCTATGTAACTAATGATTTAATTTTAAAATATACTGTATTTATATAAATGTTTTTATTGAAAATACTTATATACTTATACATCTATATCTCTATAACTAAAAAGTGACTCCTAATGTAATAAATAAATAGTAGTAAAATAAATAATAAATAAATCAAAAATGAACAATAAATATACGAACCTTTCATCTTCTTACTGAAATAACTTTTTTTTTCTAGTCTATAAATATGTATGTTATCACATCATGTGTAACAAGTATTAGTATATCCACCTAATGTAAAGAACTATCTGTTTCATATAATCTATTTTTATATTTTATATGCATAATACACAGTTTTTGTTGTAATTGCATATAAGAAATTTGCTGACATCAGCCAAAGCCTTCCATATCACGTCAGTTAGAAAACCTGTAGCAACCTATCTCACTTTCAAGTGCCATACACAAACCATAAACATATTCGTGCAACGCACGAGCATTGGAACTAGTTACTCCATATTTTACACTCCAACATCTAACTTTAAGACAATTAAATTAGCATTTAAATATAATAAATAAATAAAAATAATACTTTACTAAACAAAAATTACACATTACATTAATATAACTTAAACATTACATAAATAAATAAAAAATACTATATAGAAAATATTTCATTAAAAATTAAAAGTAGGAGTACATAAATCCCTACTAAATGTCATCATCACTACAATCGTAACAATATTAGTGTAAAATTCGTAATCAATGAAAACAAGATACAACATTATAGGTTGTCGTCTAGTCTTTGCTTGTTCTTTTATTTCATCTCACACCTCTTCTTTGACGAGAAAATCAAATTTTTCCTTAACTTCTTCGAAATATATCACGTCTGTGTGTTCGCAAGCTACATTTTCTTGTAGATACTCATACGTCTTCGATAAATCTATCTCACTTACATCAAGATTTTTGGACCTTTTTCCCCCTAATCTCGTAGGATCTATAGTCACGCTCAAACTTAACTTCGTAGTAATCATCCATCAAAATAATAATGGGTGGCAAGGGTAATATTTTTGTATAATAAATAGGAAAATGGTGAATAAAATGGCAGAAAGTTGAAATTGTAGCATATTTTGTGTGAGAAAAATGGGTATGAGTGTATGTATATTTATAATATAAAATAATTGATTAAAAAAGTAACAAATAATTATTTTTTAAAATTTTCGTTGCAAATTTCATTTTTACTTAAAATTGAGGTACAAAACATAAAAAGCGCTAAAAAAAATACTAGGGACCCACTTTTACCCGTTAAAGCTCCCTTACAGGAGCCACTGGTGGCGAATTGCTGCCGGTCTTCGTTAAGAAAAAAGGTCGTGAACAAGCCTCATCACTCCAAGATAGGTAGTCGCCTAAATGTATGTAACAATAACGAGTAGCGTAAATTTATTACTCCATCAGTACCAATTTGATAGTCACAAAAACACAATTTAAGAAATACTATTATTACATTGTATGTTTTAATTACTTTAAAGTTTTATCCCTAACTTTTTATCAACTATTTTTCTTACATACATAATATAAAAGTATAAAGAGTTTACCTAGTTATTTTTTTCTATTGATAAAAGTAAACTATTAATTATGACATCAAAAAAAAAAAAACTGGCTATCAATATCAGATGGGGATAAGGGTGTTTAGTATTTGGTATGAAACCGTTTAAACCGAATATCGAATCGAAACAAAATCGAAATAAACCAAACTGAATTTGTTATATGGTTTTCGGATCGAGAAAAATCGAAATCGAATTTGAATTTGATTTTTTGGTTTGGTTTTTAGTTTTAAAAATAATGAATTTAGTTACTCGAAAATCAAATATTAAATTGAATTCAATCAATAATGTATTAAAAAATATATTAAGTTATTAATATTAGTGTATACATGTATAAGATATTATTTGTATATTTTGTCTCTTTTTCAAGTCAAATTACGTTTAATCAAATTTGAAATCCTGGTTGAATCTTTAATTTTTTATTTTTTTATTTCTTTTACTCCACATTTTGAAACCGTAACTATTTCAAGTTGACTTTCCCGTTCAGGTCAATATGTGTGTTTATGTACGTTGAACCAACAAATTTATGTACAACTTCTTTACAACATTTTTTTTATTGAAAAACTATACAATATAACTAAAAAGATAGAGATGGTTTTAGTTTTTTTCTTTGTTATTGATTTTGTTTATTTTCTTGATATAACATGTATTGTACTACTACCTCCGTCTCATTCCAATAGGGCAGTATTCTATTTTGGGCTGTACCATTCTGATAGTCCACTTCCATAAATAGAAAGGAAAGAAGATATTTCATTGGTGGATCTGGAGAGAGAAGATATTTCATTGGTGGAGAAACGAAGTTAGTGTGATTTCCTAAAACTGCGTGTTTTTTGGCTGTGGACTATTGAAATGAGACGGAGGGAGTATGATACTCTATTATAATTTATAATTTATATACTATTATAATTTATAATCCATAATTATAATATTCAATTAGCTTTAATATTTATTCATGTCATGGGGAAAAAGTAAAAAAAATCGGTTTGGAAGTCGAATTCAATTTTAACTGAAACCAAACCGAATGCAAATTAGGTTTCTGATCGGTTTTGGATGATATTTGAATTCGGGTTCGGTTCAATTTTCGATTTTAATTTTTATAGTTTTAAAACCAAAGAAACCGAATCGAATAAATTTAAAAACTGAAAACAAAAACGATGAAGACTCCTAGATGGAAGGAGTATCTAATTTATTGTTCTTCTATGTATTCGAATTCTATTTTACATCTCGTTATCGTGCTCTTGATGCTGTGTCAATAACTCAATCTATATAGTCATATAAAGCTCTAAAATGATTATGTCATCATTAAGCTAATTACCCTTTAATTTTCATAGTGATGATGTCATAATTATATATTAATTTAATTAAAAAAATAATACAAAATCTTTTATAAAAGGAAATACTAATCTCTCTTAAATTGTTATTTTAATTTTCTAAAAAAATTTAAAAGACATTATTATTACTAATAATAATAATTATTATTAAAAATATAAATACTTAACTTTGAACGAATTTTATTATTATTAATTACTTTTAATATAATAATTATAATTATAATTATAATATTATTAATATTCAAATATGGATTTTTATACAAAATTAATTATGTTACATATGTATGTGAAAATACATGTCTCTGTATATTTGTAAAAAGAACGACTAGTTTATTAGTAAAACGAGTCATTAAATTAAATGACTTTAGCATTTACATTCACTTAATACCTAAAACATGTCATTAAATTGTTTCGTTTAAACAAATCCGTGATTTCACGGGTTATTTCACTTGTAACGACCCAGGATTTTCCAACGTTTACTTATTAATAATTATTATTAATACTTGTGATTTAATGAATGTATTATTTATATACATTAATTGTTACCATGCTTGACTTTAAATGCCCGAAACGTCTTTGTGACACACGTACATTACAAGAATAAT
Organism: Rutidosis leptorrhynchoides; assembly: GCF_046630445.1. Lineage (NCBI taxonomy): Eukaryota > Viridiplantae > Streptophyta > Magnoliopsida > Asterales > Asteraceae > Rutidosis > Rutidosis leptorrhynchoides. The sequence goes on along the minus strand of NC_092342.1, from coordinate 100,227,273 downwards.
ATTTTAGAATATTATTTACATTCATGATTAAGTTTTATTAATCATTTTAATTAACTAAGATTATTAGTTAATTACTTGAGCTTTAATTGGATTTATTTGTTAACTACTTGAACTTGGGCTTTTACTAATGTTAGTGGACTTAAGAGCCCACCCTACTTCTTAAATGGACTAACTAGCCCAACTCTTTCATGTAAGTATTACTTAAGGCTTAACTAGTTAGTGTAATGCTTATAGAATCTTGTTACTAGTTTAGTTACACACCTTTCCCATGCAAACATATCTAATAACCAACTTTTTGAACCTTTACATGAAGTAACCTTGTGGACTAATCCCTTCCCCCCTTTTTCTTGCTAAACCGTCGGCTACCATAAGCAAAGGGGAGAGTTTGTTTCATTTTTATGTATTATTTACTCACTTGTTTTCTCATTTCTCACACACACACAAATAATACTTGCAACTTTCTCTCATTTCTCTCTCAAATTGTAAGCAACAAGACTTCTTTCTCTCTTCCTTTTCTTGCTCAAAACCGTGACATATACATACACATCATCATCATTTTCTTGTTAATACTTGTTTCATGTTGTTGTTTGATTTCTTACTTGTTGTTGTAGTTGTTAATTACTAGTTACAAGAATCAAGCTACCTAGTTTGATTCTTCATTTTATCTTGTATTTACAAGAACAAACAAGAACAAAACTTCCTAGTTTATATTCTACATTTATTGTTTTAAAGATTGTAAGTTCATGTGTTATAAAGTCATACTTGTGTTCATGAAGTAAACTTAAAGTCTACTTCCTTAAAGATCAAAGCTTTGGTTGAATCTTTAAAAGTATGAACAACCATGACTTATTAACTTGTTTACTTAGCTTATTACTTCATTCTTGCACTTTTTAAATTCATGATTCATGTTGTTGTTGGTCATGTGTTACTAGTTAACTTTGATCTCATTTTTCTTGAACTAAAAGTTAACTTTAAAAGTTCAAGAACATGGAAGTATAACTTTTTAGTTATAACTTCATACACTTGTGTTAGATTTAACTTAATAACTTTAGATCTAGACTTTTGGGTCTTGGATCTTCAAGATCTAACTAAGAACTATGTTCTACAACTTAAGATCTTGATTAGTTAGTTTACTTTCAAGTTTGTAGTTCAATATTACTTTTATAGTTCATGTATGTGTTAAATCTAAGACTTTGATGTAACTTTGGTTCATCAAACTACATACATCACTTAATTGAGTTGTGCTACATGTCTTAGACTTACACAAGTGTTATGATGGTCAAACCTTGGTTAAGATGATGCAAACACATCAACGAGTTGTACACTTGAAGCTATATGCATCAAGGATGAGAACCGTGATAAGCATCGAGTACCAAGAAACCCACAGGAACCTACTGTTTTACTGTTTATGGGTCTGATCAGTATGACCTGGGCTACTGTAAAGATGATTTTTAGTTAGCTCTATTCGAGTAGATAACTTTTCATTTAGGACTCATCTTAATCCGAGTTACGGTTTAGGATTTATGGCCCTCCGATCGTCACTATGTCCTTTTAACGTTGTGCTGAAAATTCTGACCTACTCGCACTTAGACCGTCGCCACGGTCAAACGAAGACGAGTTTACTTCTGGGATTTTTACCACAACTAAAGGACTCATATACGGAGTCATGGCCACTGGTCTCACCTTATTTCAGTAGGTATAGAGGCTGTGGTGACTAATCCAAGTCAGCCTTTGTTTTAAACTCTTTTCTAGAATGAAACTTATTTTACACCTTTTGTTTGATGATGAATGATGATAACCCTTAAGACCTATTTTACATACTTTTAAACCTATTGGAACGATTTACTGACTTAGTACTATTTGACTTAGGTTGAGGACCTTCCGGACCTACGTACTTGCTTACTTCCCGACTCGACTTTACCACTACTTTACCACTGTGAGTTATAGCATCCCTTTTTACTTTAACTATTTTGGGAACTGAGAATACATGCACATTTTACGTTTTACATACTAGGCACGAGTACTTAAACTTTATATATGTGTGGGTTATACAACAGCATAAACATTCCCTTTAGCTCGGTAACGTTTAGTCATTGGTTTTTGAACCGGTGAACGCGAATCTTAGATATGGATCCATAGGGTTTGACATCCCCACTCGGGCTAGTAGCGCTAGCATTTAACGGGTGTTTAATACTTTGTAAACATACGCACTTGCCAAGTGGACTTTCAGGGGGTTATAAACGTTAAGTTAGTTACCAAGTGCCCACAGTTAAACATATACTTTATCATACTGTTTTGAAACGCTCTTTGTAGCACTGAAATCTCGTGGCCTACCTTACATACTGTTATACTTAAACTATAGCTCACCAACCTTTTTGTTGACATTTTTAAGCATGTTTTTCTCAGGTGCTTAAGGTTAGCTGCTTCCACTGTGTTCTAATCTTGCTGTAGACACCCGCTGCTTTAGAGATGTCACCGCATGAACGTTTATCTTGCATTCATAAACTTTATTACTTTTGAAACTATGATTTGTAACGACCTATGTGTCACATATTATTATCCTTTCTTCTATTCATTGAAGCATACTTTTGATGTAAAACATTCGACGTTAGTTATGACGTCACCTTTTATCATGAATGCAAACTTGTTTTGAAAACGCATATAGTGTTTGACCTTGTAATGATCATGTTGTTGATGATTCGTACACGATGGATTTGTACGGGGTATCACATTTGGTATCAGAGCATTGGTTGTAGGGAATTAGGTTGCATTAGTGAGTCTAAGACCGACCCGAGTATGATTCACTAATAGGACTAATCTACAACTTGCTAGTTTACTTGTTTCCGCTGAACTTACTGCATGTTGCTGCTTACTTTTACTGCTATATGCCATATGCTATTACATGATTTCACTACTGCATGCTATTATCTGCTTTCGATTGCATGATACTTATCGTTATTGCCATGCTACTTACTGTTACACATGATTTAGACTATTGTAGTTACTTGCCTAATATGTGCTTGCTTTATGACTTACTGACATAGAAAATTTATTTTTCCTTGTTCAGATGTCGGATATTCCACCTGCTATCATTTTGGGCAGTTCAGACTCTTCAGCCATTTCACCTGCTACTGTTGCCGATCCAGCGATCTCGTCGGCGACACACTCTAGTGACCCAGGCGCTTCATCCTCTGGAGCTAGTAGTCATGCGCCTGCCCCAGTGGGTACTGCAGACGGAGCCCAGGACCTCTCGGAGATTCCAGCTCCACTAGCCCCAGTACCTCAGGAGCCACAGCACCATCCTGGTAGTGTTGTGATTCCCGCGGAATTTGGGGAAGGTCCATTCTGTAATCAGTATCGTCATTGGTGCCGACGCGCTCCTGATGGATGACTCGTGCCGATCCCGCCTTTTAGATACCGACAGATGATGGCCGCCCGAGGAGAGCCAGTACAGCAGCCCGTGCAGCCACCTCCACATAATTCAGATGACCCGTCATCTGATGACACATCCTCAGACGACTCTAGTGGCGAGGATTCCACCGATGACTCCGACAAGGAGGACCCCGATGATGCACCTGTTCAGCCACCCTCCACCCCGCCGAAGAAGCGGTACCGTTTCGACGGCACCATTATTCCGGGGATCAACGAAGGTCGAGCATTCACTGACGCATTTGGTCGGCGTCGTAGGGTTACCGCCCATAAGCGGCTTGTGCCGTATCCTGCTGATCCCTTCATCCGTAAGCCTTACCGCCTCGCAGCCTCTAATTCTGGAGCAGGACCGTCTGCACCGCCAGCTCCACCAGAACCACCCGTACCGACTGCACCGCCTGCCCCACCCACTCCTGTGATGACCCGGAAATTTCCGACTAAATTTAAACTTTATCTTTATATTATTCTGACATGATAAGCAATGTTTGTTAAGTTAAATCTCAGGGATTATAAACTATGTTTATACATTCATTCAAACCTCGACCAAATTCCAATGATTCACGAACCAATAAATGAACATGTATGTATATGTATGTATATGTGTATATATTATAAATTGAAAATGTCAACAAAGTATTTAAATATATAATGCTTTATATGAACGTATTTGTTTCAATATGATTATCGAAGAAATTAAAATATATATATATATATATTAAATGATTGAATTATCAAAAACATTGAATTATGATTACAAGTCTCTGTTGAGAGGTCCACTATGATTTGCGAAAATCTATTCCTCTTAATGATATTCGGAATAATTTGTAAAGCTATTTATAAATAAAAACAAAAAGTGTCATTTACGAAAGTTAGACAAAAGTTAGTGGAGAATTGGTTTCCATAATATTCTATTAATCTATTTTCAAACGTACAAAGACGTTTTCAGTTTGAAAAGAACTTTATTATTAAAACGTATATAACTTAAATATCTAAAATCACTTTTGACAACTCATTACTTAACCAGTATAATAAATATAACGATATTTTTATTTTATTTTATTAAATATATATAATGATTTAAATTAATATTATATATATTTATACGCGTATTATACATACATAGTTTTTATACTTTAACTTTACTTTTACTTTACTTTAACTTTAATAATTCATACTTTAATAATTCACTTTAATAATTCATATTTTAATAATTCACTTTAATAATTCATACTATAATAATTCACTTTAATAATTCATACTTTAATAATTCGCTCTAATAATTCATACTTTAATAATTCACTTTAATAATTCATACTTTAATAATTCACTTTAATAATTGAAAAATATATTATAAATAGAATTCAATAGGTTTCATTATTTTATAGAAACTTGAAAATATATTTCTCTAAACTCTCTCAATCGATTTATATATATATATATATATATATATATATATATATATATATATATATATATATATATATATATATATATATATATATATATATATATATATATATATATATATATATATATATATATATATATTTGCTCTTTATTATTTCAAGATATTATTAGTATACATAAAATATTGCGACGGAGTGCTGTCCGAGTGATTTCAAAATAGTTTTTTTTAATGAGTCGAAGCTAAGGAAATTATGGGTTATAGCTATGGAGGTGATGGGTATGGTTCATGGGTATGCTCGTGAGGTCAATCTAGTGTTTATCATCTCCGTTGCGTCTACGTACTTTCCTGCAATATTGAATCTCAATATTGATACGTGAGCACTCATAACTTAACTTTTATATATCAATAGTGTATCCCTGACTAGTGCTCGAGTATATATGATTATACGTGCTTGTACATTCGATATTGTCCTTAGATAGGTTTGTTGAATCCTGAATTAGATACATATGCTACTGAGATAGGGTATATGATATGCATGTCGTTGGAAAGCTAGCGAAAAATTAAGAACTTTTCATTTAGATATCGAATGGTTTCGATGAACGGATTAGAAGTTATAGTCAACTGAATTTTAGTATTATTGTTAAAATGATTATTATTACTATCGTCGTTATTATTTTAATAGAAATATCATTGTTATTATAAAATATCATTATTACTATTATGTTACTATTATCATTTTATCATAATAACATTTTTAGTAAATATAAATATTGTTATTTTTTTTATAGAATAATAATAATTATTATTACAATATAATACAACTTTTACTTATTATTATTATGATCAATATTATTTTATCAAATAAATAGGGGATACAAAGATATTTTTCACCACGCGTAATATAATTACATTAATAATACTTACCACTATAGTTTTACGATATTAAGTGAACTTTATAAATTTTACTACTTAAGATATATAAAAGTATATTTTATCATATATAAACGTTAATATAAATTTTTATTAATAAATGACTTTTATTATTATAAAATCTAATAAATATATTTAAATATATAAAATGACTATAGTTAAGTTATATAATAAACACGTATAAATTTTAGAAGTCATTTTGGGTCAAGTTGACTTTTGCATATTAGTCTCGAGCATTAGAATTGTGGTACACTATGACTTGACCAAAAATTGTTAGACAAATATTGACCAACATATAAATATATATAATTAATATAGGTTTGTGAATCTGAGGCCAACCTTGCACTTGTTAAATGACATTATATGTATTTTTACTACGAAATACAGTATGGTGAGTTTCATTTGCTCCCTTTTAAATATATTTTTGGGACTGAGAATACATGCGCTGTTTTTATAAATGTTTTACGAAATAGGCACAAGTACTAAAACTAATTCTACGTGGGTTTAAACCAGAAATATACCCTTGGCTTGGTAACATTAAACTACTTGTCTATGTACGGTAGGCGTGAATCCTAAAGATAGATCTATTGGGCCTGACAAACCCCATCCTGACTATGGGATGCTTTAGTACTTCGAGGTTATTTTAAACACACCTGATCTGGTGTACTTCAGAGGGTAAAACATGAACGTTAAGACTTGTTACCGGGTGCCTACAACTTATAGAATACTTTTATACACTTGCGAGTGTACATATATTTATAAACGGAAATCTTGTGGTCTATTAATATATTGAAATGATTGTTATGATAAACCTATGAACTCACCAACCTTTTGGTTGACACTTTAAAGCATGTTTATTCTCAGGTATTAAAGAAATCTTCCGCTGTGCATTAGCTCATTTTAAGGATATTACTTGGAGTCATTCATGGCATATTTTGAAAGACGTTGTATTCGAGTCATTGAGTTAATCAAGATTATTATTAATTCAATTATAGTTGGATGTATTATGAAATGGTGTGCATGCCGTCAACTTTCGTTGTAAAGAAAGTTTGTCTTTTAAAAACGAATGCAATGTTTGTAAAATGTATCACATAGAGGTCAAATACCTCGCGATGTAATCAACTATTGTGAATCTTTTATAATGTATATGAACGGGTCCTTTCAGTTGGTATCAGAGCGGTAGTCTTAGCGAACCAGGTCTGCATTAGTGTGTCTAACTGATAGTCATTAGGATGTATTAGTGAGCCTGGACTTCGACCGTGTCTGCCTGTCAAAAGTTTTGCTTATCATTTTTGTCGGAAATTGCCTGCTTATCATTCTTAGTCTAGACACGTCTTACTGCATTGATTGCATGAATAGTGTATAGACAAAATTCATATCTTAGCGTATATGTTACTGTAAACTTTGCCTGACATATCCCGTAAATTCCTCCGTAATCTACGAAATCTTTTTCGCTATATATATAGATATTCTATGTAATTAGAATACCACCCGATAGCCGGAAAATCATTTCATATCGAAAAATCCTTTATTCAATCGAACGAAATGGAATTCGTCATTAGTTCAAGTCCCTCGAATTCCGATATGGAATCCCACTCAAGCTCCGAAAGCAGTGTGACCGGAATGGATCAACCAATTAGCCATCATCTATTCTGGATGAATTGGGGATGGGTTCGTAGCCTCCTCAATAATTGGAGACAAGAAGAAGGTGATCCCTTCCATCTACCACATTGCCCTCTTGGCGATGAACCTGAAGCACTTACCGGCGAACCGGTCCGAAACACCATTTTCTCTCTCATTTCCAGAGTATCTCGTCACGATTATATACTACATCAAATTCTAGATTTTATTTATCCGCTCGTCCGAACCGACCATCACCCCGGTGTAATAGAAGAAGTCAACGAGCTTCGCGCTCGAGTAGTGGCTTTAGAGAATATGGTGCAAGGGTTACAAACACCAACAGCAGCACCAGCAGCATAACCAGTACCACAATCAGCAACACCAACAGTACCATCACCACCACCAACAGTAACATCCGCATCCCACACTTCAACATCACAACCTATATCCCACGAGTACCAATGACTTACACTCTATAGATACCAAGGAATACCAACAACAACAAACGATGAAGTATTGATTCATAACTTCATTGGAGAAACATTTTGAGACGATTATGTAGTCTCTAAAGTCTTAGAGATTATCTATTTTAGCCCTAACCATAAATTAGATGAGTGAACCCAAATGATAGAAGGAAGAGTAGAAACCCTGACAAGAATGATGTGTGATTTACAAGCTAGACTTGATTTACCAATAGCATCAACAGTACCATGAACATCACCAGTACAGTCAGTGCCATCAGCGTTGTCAGAATCAGCAGCACCTATAACATCACAAACTCTGTCAGTTCAAGAATCACTGTGGACATCATTATAAATCAACAACAAGTATGTCATATCAATGAGTTATGAAGTATTAACTCATTTCCACTGAAGGATTTATATGTATATCTTATATATATAAATTTTTAGACCATAATAAATATTTCCGTACTAAGCTATTATGTGTGAATCTTAACTACTCGGTTAATTCATGTTACTAATATGCAATAATGTACGTCCTTCGTCCACAACTTAACCATCATTAACTACAATCTCTGCCTCAATTCAATAAATCCCAATTCATAATAAATCAAATGAATTATTCAAATATAAGTTTGATTTTTCACTTTCATCGTCGATGTACTCGAAACTTTTCAAATAACATTATTCGTACCTTGCGAAATTCACAAGAATTCCACAAACACCAACAAATAACGAAGTATTAATTTATAATTTCAATTTTATTGAATAAATACTCCGTAAAAGTTATGTAATTTCTAAAGTCTTTAGGGATTATTCAGTTCTAGTTTCAACCGTAAATCAAATGAGTTTAATTTAATATTAACTCATTAAATCTATGTTACATTTGAAGAAAATATGCACATATATATTTTCATAAAGACTGTAATAAAATTCTGTTGTACAAAATATTAATTGTGAATTTTTTTTTAACGGGTAGGTAATACCCGAGAGATATATAAATTCACAATAATATGTTACATTTTTTGAATCTGATTAAGCAAATCATCAACTATACTCCCTAATCTCACAATAAGATACATTCTTGTATAGAAATCAAAACAACCATTCTCACCCAAATTTGATTACGCATTCTGATTTTGACAAATCAAAATCCAAGTCATGATTTAACAGAAGACATCACTCTTAGATTCCTACATCTTTCAAAGCTATACTTTGACTTCAAAACTGTGTTAGAACATCATATGTATATTAACGATTACAAACTGTGTTCAAACTCTCCAAAGTTTTCGAAGACACTTCAAACAATGAACAATCAAGATGATGATCCAACTACATATTACCCACAGTTATGTACCTAAAAAGCTCTCGAAGCCAACGTCATAGTTCGACGCGTATCCGTGTCAGACCCTTTGGCATTTATTAGCTAAAATGACTTTTCAATTCCTTTTCAAAGTAGCCAGTTTTGTCACAGCTCCAGCAAGTCAACTTCGACTTTTCAGTCGGACTAGTCTTATTATAACCTCGATAGATACGTTTGAAATGTCCCGTTCTTATTGATTAAAAACGTTCCATATTAATTGATTTCGTTGCGAGGTTTTGACCTCTATATGAGACGTTTTTCAAAGACTGCATTCATTTTAAAACAAACCATAACCTTTATTTCATCAATAAAGGTTTAAAAAGCTTTACGTAGATTATCAAATAATGATAATCTAAAATATCCTGTTTACACACGACCATTACATAATGGTTTACAATACAAATATGTTACAACAAAATAAGTTTCTTGAATGCAGTTTTTACACAATATCATACAAGCATGGACTCCAAATCTCGTCCTTATTTAAGTATGCGACAGCGAAAGCTCTTAATAATCACCTGAGAATAAACATGCTTAAAACGTCAACAAACATGTTGGTGAGTTATAGGTTTAACCTATATATATCAAATCATAATAATAGACCACAAGATTTCATATTTCAATACACATCCCATACATAGAGATAAAAATCATTCATATAGTGAACACCTGGTAACCGACATTAACAAGATGCATATATAAGAATATCCCCATCATTCCGGGACACCCTTCGGATATGATATAAATTTTGAAGTACTAAAGCATCCGGTACTTTGGATGGGGTTTGTTAGGCCCAATAGATCTATCTTTAGGATTCGCGTCAATTAGGGTGTCTGTTCCCTAATTCTTAGATTACCAGACTTAATAAAAAGGGGCATATTCGATTTCGATAATTCAACCATAGAATGTAGTTTCACGTACTTGTGTCTATTTTTTAAATCATTTATAAAACCTGCATGTATTCTCATCCCAAAAATATTAGATTTTAAAAGTGGGACTATAACTCACTTTCACAGATTTTTACTTCGTCGGGAAGTAAGACTTGGCCACTGGTTGATTCACGAACCTATAACAATATATACATATATATAAAAGTATGTTCAAAATATATTTACAACACTTTTAATATATTTTGATGTTTTAAGTTTATTAAGTCAGTTGTCCTCGTTAGTAACCTACAACTAGTTGTCCACAGTTAAATGTACAGAAATAAATCGATAAATATTATCTTGAATTAATCCACGATCCAGTGTATATGTATCTCAGTATTGATCACAACTCAAACTATATATATTTTGGAATCAACCTCAACCCTGTATAGCTAACTCCAACATTCACATATAGAGTGTCTATGTTTGTTCCGAAATATATATAGATGTGTCGACATGATAGGTCGAAACATTGTATACGTGCCTATGGTATCTCAAGATTACATAATATATAATACAAGTTGATTAAGTTATGGTTGGAATAGATTTGTTACCAATTTTCACGTAGCTAAAATGAGAAAAATTATCCAATCTTGTTTTACCCATAACTTCTTCATTTTAAATCCGTTTTGAGTGAATCAAATTGCTATGGTTTCATATTGAACTCTATTTTATGAATCTGAACAGAAAAAGTATAGGTTTATAGTCGGAAAAATAAGTTACAAGTCGTTTTTGTAAAGGTAGTCATTTCAGTCGAAAGAACGACGTCTAGATGACCATTTTAGAAAACATACTTCCACTTTGAGTTTAACCATAATTTTTGGATATAGTTTCATGTTCATAATAAAAATCATTTTCTCAGAATAAAAACTTTTAAATCAAAGTTTATCATAGTTTTTAATTAACTAACCCAAAACAGCCCGCGGTGTTACTACGACGGCGTAAATCCGGTTTTACGGTGTTTTTCGTGTTTCCAGGTTTTAAATCATTAAGTTAGCATATCATATAGATATAGAACATGTGTTTAGTTGATTTTAAAAGTCAAGTTAGAAGGATTAACTTTTGTTTGCGAACAAGTTTAGAATTAACTAAACTATGTTCTAGTGATTACAAGTTTAAACCTTCGAATAAGATAGCTTTATATGTATGAATCGAATGATGTTATGAACATCATTAATACCTTAAGTTCCTTGGATAAACCTACTGGAAAAGAGAAAAATGGATCTAGCTTCAACGGATCCTTGGATGGCTCGAAGTTCTTGAAGCAGAATCATGACACGAAAACAAGTTCAAGTAAGATCATCACTTGAAATAAGATTGTTATAGTTATAGAAATTGAACCAAAGTTTGAATATGATTATTACCTTGTATTAGAATGATAACCTACTGTAAGAAACAAAGATTTCTTGAGGTTGGATGATCACCTTACAAGATTGGAAGTGAGCTAGCAAACTTGAAAGTATTCTTGATTTTATGTAACTAGAACTTGTAGAATTTATGAAGACCACTTAGAACTTGAAGATAGAACTTGAGAGAGATCAATTAGATGAAGAAAATTGAAGAATGAAAGTGTTTGTAGGTGTTTTTGGTCGTTGGTGTATGGATTAGATATAAAGGATATGTTATTTTGTTTTCATGTAAATAAGTCATGAATGATTACTCATATTTTTGTAATTTTATGAGATATTTCATGCTAGTTGCCAAATGATGGTTCCCACATGTGTTAGGTGACTCACATGGGCTGCTAAGAGCTGATCATTGGAGTGTATATACCAATAGTACATACATCTAAAAGCTGTGTATTGTACGAGTACGAATACGGGTGCATACGAGTAGAATTGTTGATGAAACTGAACGAGGATGTAATTGTAAGCATTTTTGTTAAGTAGAAGTATTTTGATAAGTGTATTGAAGTCTTTCAAAAGTGTATAAATACATATTAAAACACTACATGTATATACATTTTAACTGAGTCGTTAAGTCATCGTTAGTCGTTACATGTAAGTGTTGTTTTGAAACCTTTAGGTTAACGATCTTGTTAAATGTTGTTAACCCAATGTTTATAATATCAAATGAGATTTTAAATTATTATATTATCATGATATTATCATGTATGAATATCTCTTAATATGATATATATACATTAAATGTCTTTACAACGATAATCGTTACATATATGTCTCGTTTAAAAATCATTAAGTTAGTAGTCTTGTTTTTACATATGTAGTTCATTGTTAATATACTTAATGATATGTTTACTTATCATAGTATCATGTTAACTATATATATATCCATATATATGTCATCATATAGTTTTTACAAGTTTTAACGTTCGTGAATCACCGGTCAACTTGGGTGGTCAATTGTCTATATGAAACATATTTTAATTAATCAAGTCTTAACAAGTTTGATTACTTAACATGTTGGAAACATTTAATCATGTAAATATCAATCTCAATTAATATATATAAACATGGAAAAGTTCGGGTCACTACAGTACCTACCCGTTAAATAAATTTCATCCCGAAATTTTAAGCTGTTGAAGGTGTTGACGAATCTTCTGGAAATAGATGCGGGTATTTCTTCTTCATCTGATCTTCATGCTCCCAGGTGAACTCGGGTCCTCTACGAGCATTCCATCGAACCTTAACAATTGGTATCTTGTTTTGCTTAAGTCTTTTAACCTCACGATCCATTATTTCGACGGGTTCTTCGATGAATTGAAGTTTTTCGTTGATTTGGATTTCATCTAACGGAATAGTGAGATCTTCTTTAGCAAAACATTTCTTCAAATTCGAGACGTGGAAAGTGTTATGTACAGCCGCGAGTTGTTAAGGTAACTCAAGTCGGTAAGCTACTGGTCCGACACGATCAATAATCTTGAATGGTCCAATATACCTTGGATTTAATTTCCCTCGTTTACCAAAGCGAACAACGCCTTTCCAAGGTGCAACTTTAAGCATGACCATCTCTCCAATTTCAAATTCTATATCTTTTCTTTTAATGTCAGCATAGCTCTTTTGTCGACTTTGGGCAGTTTTCAACCGTTGTTGAATTTAGATGATCTTCTCGGTAGTTTCTTGTATAATCTCTAGACCCGTAATCTGTCTATCCCCCACTTCACTCCAACAAATTGGAGACCTACACTTTCTACCATAAAGTGCTTCAAAAGGCGCCATCTCTATGCTTGAATGGTAGCTGTTGTTGTAGGAAAATTCTGCTAACGGTAGATGTCGATCCCAACTGTTTCCGAAATCAATAACACATGCTCGTAGCATGTCTTCAAGCGTTTGTATCGTCCTTTTGCTCTGCCCATCAGTTTGTGGATGCTAGGCAGTACTCATGTCTAGACGAGTTCCTAATGCTTGCTGTAATGTCTGCCAGAATCTTGAAATAAATCTGCCATCCCTATCAGAGATAATAGAGATTGGTATTCCATGTATGGAGACGACTTCCTTCAAATACAGTCGTGCTAACTTCTCCATCTTGTCATCTTCTCTTATTGGCAGGAAGTGTGCTGATTTGGTGAGACGATCAACTATTACCCAAATAGTATCAAAACCACTTGCAGTCCTTGGCAATTTAGTGATGAAATCCATGGTAATGTTTTCCCATTTCCATTCCGGGATTTCGGGTTGTTGAAGTAGACCTGATGGTTTCTGATGCTCAGCTTTGACCTTAGAACACGTTAAACATTCTCCTACGTATTTAGCAACATCGGCTTTCATACCCGGCCACCAAAAATGTTTCTTGAGATCCTTGTATATCTTCCCCGTTCCAGGATGTATTGAGTATCTGGTTTTATGAGCTTCTCTAAGTACCATTTCTCTCATATCTCCAAATTTTGGTACCCAAATCCTTTCAGCCCTATACCGGGTTCCGTCTTCCCGAATATTAAGATGCTTCTCCGATCCTTTGGGTATTTCATCCTTTAAATTTCCCTCTTTTAAAACTCCTTGTTGCGCCTCCTTTATTTGAGTAGTAAGGTTATTATGAATCATTATATTCATAGATTTTACTCGAATGGGTTCTCTGTCCTTCCTGCTCAAGGCATCGGCTACCACATTTGCCTTCCCCGGGTGGTAACGAATCTCAAAGTCGTAATCATTCAATAATTCAATCCACCTACGCTGCCTCATATTCAGTTGTTTCTGATTAAATATGTGTTGAAGACTTTTGTGGTCGGTATATATAATACTTTTGACCCCATATAAGTAGTGCCTCCAAGTCTTTAATGCAAAAACAACCGCGCCTAATTCCAAATCATGCGTCGTATAATTTTGTTCGTGAATCTTCAATTGTCTAGACGCATAAGCAATCACCTTCGTTCGTTGCATTAATACACAACCGAGACCTTGCTTTGATGCGTCACAATAAATCACAAAATCATCATTCCCTTCAGGCAATGACAATATAGGTGCTGTAGTTAGCTTTTTCTTCAATAACTGAAACGCTTTCTCTTGTTCATCATTCCATTCAAATTTCTTCCCGTTATGCGTTAATGCAGTCAAGGGTTTTGTTATTCTGGAAAAGTCTTGGATGAACCTTCTGTAGTAACCAGCGAGTCCTAAAAACTGGCGTATGTGTTTCGGAGTTTTCGGGGTTTCCCACTTTTCAACAGTTTCTATCTTTGCTGGATCCACCTTAATACCTTGTTTGTTCACTATGTGACCGAGGAATTGAACTTCTTCCAACCAAAATGCACACTTTGAAAACTTAGCGTACAATTCTTCCTTCCTCAATACTTCTAACACCTTTCTCAAATGTTCACCGTGTTCTTGGTCATTCTTTGAGTAAATAAGTATGTCATCAATGAAAACAATGACAAACTTATCAAGGTATGGTCCACACACTCGGTTCATAACGTTCATGAACACAGCTGGTGCATTAGTTAAACCAAACGGCATGACCATAAACTTGTAATGACCGTAACGTGTTCTGAAAGCAGTCTTTGGAATATCATCTTCTTTCACCCGCATTTGATGATACCCGAAACGTAAGTCAATCTTTGAATAAACAGACGAGCCTTGTAGTTGATCAAATAAGTCGTCGATTCTCGGTAGTGGGTAGCGGTTCTTGATGGTAAGTTTGTTCAACTCTCGATAGTCGATACACAACCTGAATGTACCATCTTTCTTCTTGACAAACAAAACAGGAGCTCCCCACGGTGATGTGCTTGGTCGAATGAAACCACGCTCTAAAAGTTCTTGTAATTGGCTTTGCAGTTCTTTCATCTCGCTGGGTGCGAGTCTGTAAGGAGCACGAGCTATTGGTGCAGCTCCTGGTACAAGATCTATTTGAAATTCAACGGATCGATGTGGGGGTAATCCCGGTAATTCTTTGGGAAATACATCGGGAAATTCTTTTGCAATGGGAACATCATTGATGCTCTTTTCTTCAGTTTGTACTTTCTCGACGTGTGCTAGTACAGCATAGCAACCTTTTCTTATTAGTTTTTGTGCCTTCAAATTACTAATAAGATGTAGCTTCGTGTTGCCCTTTTCTCCGTACACCATTAAGGGTTTTCCTTTTTCTCGTATAATGCGAATTGCATTGTTGTAACAAACGATCTCTGCTTTCACTTCTTTCAACCAGTCCATACCGATTATCATCAAAACTCCCTAACTCTACTGGTATCAAATCAATCTTAAATGTTTCACTAACCAGTTTAATTTCTCGATTCCGACATATATTATCTGCTGAAATTAATTTACCATTTGCTAATTCGAGTAAAAATTTACTATCCAAAGGCGTCAATGGACAACTTAATTTAGCACAAAAATCTCTACTCATATAGCTTCTATCCGCACCCGAATCAAATAAAACGTAAGCAGATTTATTGTCAATAAGAAACGTACCCGTAACAAGCTCCGGGTCTTCCTGTGCCTCTGCCGCATTAATATTGAAAACTCTTCCGTGGCCTTGTCCATTCGTGTTCTCCTGGTTCGGACAATTTCTAATAATGTGGCCCGATTTTCCACATTTATAACAAACTACATTGGCATAACTTGCTCCGACACTACTTGCTCCGCCATTACTCATTCCGACACCATTTGTTCCTTTCGTTCTATTAACCCCTGGTCCGTAGACCTCACACTTCGCCGCGCTATGACAATTTCTTTTACACTTGTTGCAAAATTTGGTGCAGAACCCCGAGTGATACTTTTCACACCTTTGGCATAGCTGCTTCTGATTGTTGTTGTTGTTGCGGTTATTATTGTTGTTGGGATGATTGTTGTAGTTACTGTTGTTGTTGTTGTTGTTGTTGTTGTTGTTGTTGTTGGGCCGTTTGTTGTAGTTGCGATTGTTGGGATAATTGTTGCGATTATTGTTGTAATTGCTGTTGTTGTTGTATTGGTGATTCTTATCACTGTTTTCCTCCCACTTTCTTTTGACTTGCTTCACATTGGCCTCTTCAGCAGTCTGTTCTTTAATTCTTTCTTCAATATGGTTCACTAGTTTGTGAGCCATTCTACATGCCTGTTGTATGGAGGCGGGCTCGTGTGAACTTATATCTTCTTGGATTCTTTCCGGTAATCCTTTCACAAACGCGTCGATCTTCTCTTCCTCATCTTCGAATGCTCCCGGACACAATAGGCACAATTCTGTGAATCGTCTTTCGTACGTGGTAATATCAAATCCTTGGGTTCGTAACCCTCTAAGTTCTGTCTTGAGCTTATTGACCTCGGTTCTGGGACGGTACTTCTCGTTCATCAAGTGCTTGAATGCTGACTACGGTAGTGCGTACGCATCGTCTTGTCCCACTTGCTCTAGATAGGTATTCCACCATGTTAACGCAGAACCTGTGAAGGCATGCGTAGCGTACTTCACTTTGTCCTCTTCAGTACACTTACTTATGGCAAACACCGATTCGACCTTCTCGGTCCACCGTTTCAATCCGATCGGTCCTTCGGTTCCATCAAATTCCAAAGGTTTGCAGGCAGTGAATTCTTTGTAGGTGCATCCTACACGATTTCATGTACTGCTAGATCCAAGGTTATTATTGGTATGTAGCGCAGCCTGTACTGCGGCTATGTTTGAAGCTAGAAAAGTACGGAATTCCTCTTCATTCATATTCACGGTGTGTCGAATAGTCGGTGCCATTTCCTTCAAAATAGTCAAATGGAACAAGTTAATCATACAGAATATTAAGAGTAGTTAATAGTATTTCATAGCATAATATGAACTCATTTATAAAAGCTTTTTCTTCATATTAGCATTTTATAAGTTTAAATTCGGGTAGTACCTACCCGTTAAGTTCATACTTAGTAGCTAATATACAATTCAACTACTACAATTCTATATGATAAACTGATTATAATAATATTTCGCGTTCAAACTTTTACACAATATTTTACAAACTTACAATACCGCTTATTTTACATATAGCATGAAATATAGCACACAATAAATTTGATACAAGATGGTTGTGAAGATAATTCTAGCTAGTACACAAGTCGTTCAGCAAAGGCAATAAAGACAGGTAATTCATACGTCCAGAAACAAGTCATGCATTCTGGTTTTACTAGGATTACTTCCCATCCTTGGTCTTGTGGAACATAACCGTTATGGTCGTTGATAAGACAGCATGTTGTAACGTCGTCAAAGGGATGAGGGTTACGTAATGTCCAACAGTCCCGTAACAATCTAAAAACCTCATTTCTTACCCCAATTACCGACTCCGTCACTTGTGGGAACGTTTTGTTTAATAGTTGTAGCCCGATGTTCTTGTTCTCACTTTGGTGAGAAGCGAACATTACTAATCCGTAAGCATAACATGCTTCTTTATGTTGCATGTTAGCCGCTTTTTCTGAATCACGAAGTCCAATATTCGGATATATTGAGTCAAAATAATTTCTTAACCCATTGCGTAAAATAGCATTTGGGTTCCCCGCAATATATGCGTCAAAGTAAACACATCGTAACTTATGGATTTCCCAATGTGATATCCCCCATCTTTCGAACGAAAGCTTTTTATAAACCAAGGCATTCTTGGAACGTTCTTCGAATGTCTTACAAACTGATCTCTCCTTAAATAGTTGTGCCGAAGAATTCTGACCGACTCTAGACAAGATTTCATCAATCATGTCTCCGGGTAGGTCTCTTAAAATATTGGGTTGTCTATCCATTTTGTGTTTTTATACTGTAAAATAGACAAGAGTTAGATTCATAAAAAAAAATACTTATTAATACAAGCAATTTTTACATATATCATAAAGCATAAGCACACTATATTACATATATTACACCACACGAATACAACTATCTTATTCCGACTCGCATGTTTCTTCTTCTTTGGTTTTAGTTCGTTTTGCCAAGTTTCTAGGGATATATGATATTCCCCTAATACGAGCCGTCGTTTTCCACATTGGTTTAGAAAAACCTGGTGGTTTAGAGGTTCCCGGGTCATTGTTACAACTTAAGGACTTCGGGGATTGACGATACATATAAAGTTCATCGGGGTTGGAATTAGATTTCTCTATTTTTATGCCCTTTCCCTTATTATTTTCTTTTGCCCTTTTAAATTCAGTTATGGTAATTTCTATAACATCATCGGAATTCTCGTCAGAATCCGATTCATCGGAGAATTGGTAATCCTCCCAATATTTTGCTTCCTTGGCGGAAACACCAATAACCATAATTAACCTTGGTCGGTTGGTTGAGGATTTTCTTTTACTTAACCGTTTTATTATTTCCCCCACCGGTTCTATTTCTTCATCCGGTTCTGATTCTTCTTCCGGTTCCGATTCTTCTTCCGGTTCCGACTCTTCTTCCGGTTCCTCTTCGGGAACTTGTGAATCAGTCCACGAATCATTTTAATTTATATTTGACCCTTCATTATTATTAGGTGAGTCAATGGGACTTGTTCTAGAGGTAGACATCTATCACATAATATCAAACGCGTTAAGAGATTAATATATCACATAATATTCACATGTTAAAAATATATAATTTCCAACAAAATTTGTTAAGCAATCATTTTTCAAGTAAACACGGTCGAAGTCCAGACTCACTAATGCATCCTAACAAACTCGATAAGACACACTAATGCAAAATTCTGGTTCTCTAAGACCAACGCTCGGATACCAACTGAAATGTCCCGTTCTTATTGATTAAAAACGTTCCATATTAATTGATTTCGTTGCGAGGTTTTGACCTCTATATGAGACGTTTTTCAAAGACTGCATTCATTTTAAAACAAACCATAACCTTTATTTCATCAATAAAGGTTTAAAAAGCTTTACGTAGATTATCAAATAATGATAATCTAAAATATCCTGTTTACACACGACCATTACATAATGGTTTACAATAAAAATATGTTACAACAAAATAAGTTTCTTTAATGCAGTTTTTACACAATATCATACAAGCATGGACTCCAAATCTCGTCCTTATTTAAGTATGCGACAGCAGAAGCTCTTAATAATCACCTGAGAATAAACATGCTTAAAACGTCAACAAAAATGTTGGTGAGTTATAGGTTTAACCTATATATATCAAATCATAATAATAGACCACAAGATTTCATATTTCAATACACATCCCATACATAGAGATAAAAATCATTCATATGGTGAGCACCTGGTAATCGACATTAACAAGATGCATATATAAGAATATCCCCATCATTCCGGGACACCCTTCGGATATGATATAAATTTCGAAGTACTAAAGCATCCGGTACTTTGGATGGGGTTTGTTAGGCCCAATAGATCTATCTTTAGGAGTCGCGTCAATTAGGGTGTCTGTTCCCTAATTCTTAGATTACCAGACTTAATAAAAAGGGGCATATTCGATTTCGATAATTCAACCATAGAATGTAATTTCACGTACTTGTGTCTATTTTATAAATCATTTATAAAACCTGCATGTATTCTCATCCCAAAAATATTAGATTTTAAAAGTGGGACTATAACTCACTTTCACAGATTTTTACTTCGTCGGGAAGTAAGACTTGGCCACTGGTTGATTCACGAACCTATAACAATATATACATATATATCAAAGTATGTTCAAAATATATTTACAACACTTTTAACATATTTTGATGTTTTAAGTTTATTAAGTCAGCTGTCCTCGTTAGTAACCTACAACTAGTTGTCCACAGTTAGATGTACAGAAATAAATCGATAAATATTATCTTGAATCAATCCACGACCCAGTGTATACGTATCTCAGTATTGATCACAACTCAAACTATATATATTTTGGAATCAACCTCAACCCTGTATAGCAACATTCACATATAGAGTGTCTATGGTTGTTCCGAAATATATATAGATGTGTCGACATGATAGGTCGAAACATTGTATACGTGTCTATGGTATCTCAAGATTACATAATATACAATACAAGTTGATTAAGTTATGGTTGGAATAGATTTGTTACCAATTTTCACGTAGCTAAAATGAGAAAAATTATCCAATCTTGTTTTACCCATAACTTCTTCATTTTAAATCTGTTTTGAGTGAATCAAATTGCTATGGTTTCATATTGAACTCTATTTTATGAATCTAAACAGAAAAATTATAGGTTTATAGTCGGAAAAATAAGTTACAAGTCATTTTTGTAAAGGTAGTCATTTCAGTCGAAAGAACGACGTCTAGATGACCATTTTAGAAAACATACTTCCACTTTGAGTTTAACCATAATTTTTGGATATAGTTTCATGTTCATAATAAAAATCATTTTCTCAGAATAACAACTTTTAAATCAAAGTTTATCATAGTTTTTAATTAACTAACCCAAAACAGCCCGCGGTGTTACTACGACGGCGTAAATCCGGTTTTACGGTGTTTTTCGTGTTTCCAGGTTTTAAATCATTAAGTTAGCATATCATATAGATATAGAACATGTGTTTAGTTGATTTTAAAAGTCAAGTTAGAAGGATTAACTTTTGTTTGCGAACAAGTTTAGAATTAACTAAACTATGTTCTAGTGATTACAAGTTTAAACCTTCGAATAAGATAGCTTTATATGTATGAATCGAATGATGTTATGAACATCATTACTACCTTAAGTTCCTTGGATAAACCTACTGGAAAAGAGAAAAATGGATCTAGCTTCAACGGATCCTTGGATGGCTCGAAGTTCTTGAAGCAGAATCATGACACGAAAACAAGTTCAAGTAAGATCATCACTTGAAATAAGATCGTTATAGTTATAGAAATTGAACCAAAGTTTGAATATGATTATTACCTTGTATTAGAATGATAACCTACTGTAAGAAACAAAGATTTCTTGAGGTTGGATGATCACCTTACAAGATTGGAAGTGAGCTAGCAAACTTGAAAGTATTCTTGATTTTATGTAACTAGAACTTTCAGAATTTATGAAGAACACTTAGAACTTGAAGATAGAACTTGAGAGAGATCAATTAGATGAAGAAAATTGAAGAATGAAAGTGTTTGTAGGTGTTTTTGGTCGTTGGTGTATGGATTAGATATAAAGGATATGTAATTTTGTTTTCATGTAAATAAGTCATGAATGATTACTCATATTTTTGTAATTTTATGAGATATTTCATGCTAGTTGCCAAATGATGGTTCCCACATGTGTTAGGTGACTCACATGGGCTGCTAAGAGCTGATCATTGGAGTGTATATACCAATAGTACATACATCTAAAAGCTATGTATTGTACGAGTACGAATACGGGTGCATACGAGTAGAATTGTTGATGAAACTGAACGAGGATGTAATTGTAAGAATTTTTGTTAAGTAGAAGTATTTTGATAAGTGTATTGAAGTCTTTCAAAAGTGTATAAATACATATTAAAACACTACATGTATATACATTTTAACTGAGTCGTTAAGTCATCGTTAGTCGTTACATGTAAGTGTTGTTTTGAAACCTTTAGGTTAACGATCTTGTTAAATATTGTTAACCCAATGTTTATAATATCAAATGAGATTTTAAATTATTATATTATCATGATATTATCATGTATGAATATCTCTTAATATTATATATATATATATACATTAAATGTCTTTACAACGATAATCGTTACATATATGTCTCGTTTAAAAATCATTAAGTTAGTTGTCTTGTTTTTACATATGTAGTTCATTGTTAATATACTTAATGATATGTTTACTTATCATAGTATCATGTTAACTATATATATATATATATCCATATATATGTCATCATATAGTTTTTACAAGTTTTAACGTTCGTGAATCACGGTCAACTTGGGTGGTCAATTGTCTATATGAAACATATTTCAATTAATCAAGTCTTAACAAGTTTGATTGCTTAACATGTTGGAAACATTTAATCATGTAAATATCAATCTCAATTAATATATATATACATGGAAAAGTTCGGGTCACTACAGTACCTACCCGTTAAATAAATTTAGTCCCGAAATTTTAAGCTGTTGAAGGTGTTGACGAATCGTCTGGAAATAGATGCGGGTATTTCTTCTTCATCTGATCTTCACGCTCCCAGGTGAACTCGGGTCCTCTACGAGCATTCCATCGAACCTTAACAATTGGTATCTTGTTTTTCTTAAGTCTTTTAACCTCACGATCCATTATTTCGACGGGTTCTTCGATGAATTGAAGTTTTTCGTTGATTTGGATTTCATCTAATGGAATAGTGAGATCTTCTTTAGTAAAACATTTCTTCAAATTCAAGAAGTGGAAAGTGTTATGTACAGCCGCGAGTTGTTGAGGTAACTCAAGTCGGTAAGCTACTGGTCCGACACGATCAATAATCTTGAATGGTCCAATATACCTTGGATTTAATTTCCCTCGTTTACCAAATCGAACAACGCCTTTCCAAGGTGCAACTTTAAGCATGACCATCTCTCCAATTTCAAATTTTATATCTTTTCTTTTAATGTCAGCGTAGCTCTTTTGTCGACTTTGGGCGGTTTTCAACCGTTGTTGAATTTGGATGATCTTCTCGGTAGTTTCTTGTATAATCTCCGGACCCGTAATCTGTCTATCCCTCACTTCACTCCAACAAATCGGAGACCTACACTTTCTACCATAAAGTGCTTCAAACGGTGCCATCTCAATGCTTGAATGGTAGCTGTTGTTGTAGGAAAATTCTGCTAACGGTAGATGTCGATCCCAACTGTTTCCGAAATCAATAACACATGCTCGTAGCATGTCTTCAAGCGTTTGTATCGTCCTTTCGCTCTGCCCATCAGTTTGTGGATGATAGGCAGTACTCATGTCTAGACGAGTTCCTAATGCTTGCTGTAATGTCTGCAGAATCTTGAAATAAATCTGCCATCCCTATCAGAGATAATAGAGATTGGTATTCCATGTCTCGAGACGACTTCCTTCAAATACAGTCGTGCTAACTTCTCCATCTTGTCATCTTTTCTTATTGGCAGGAAGTGTGCTGATTTGGTGAGACGATCAACTATTACCCAAATAGTATCAAAACTACTTGCAGTCCTTGGCAATTTAGTGATGAAATCCATGGTAATGTTTTCCCATTTCCATTCCGGGATTTCGGGTTGTTGAAGTAGACCTGATGGTTTCTGATGCTCAGCTTTGACCTTAGAACACGTCAAACATTCTCCTACATATTTAGCAACATCGGCTTTCATACCCGGACATCAAAAATGTTTCTGGAGATCCTTGTACATCTTCCCTGTTCCAGGATGTATTGAGTATCTAGTTTTATGAGCTTCTCTAAGTACCATTTCTCTCATATCTCCAAATTTTGGTACCCAAATCCTTTCAGCCCTATACCGGGTTCCGTCTTCCCGAATATTAAGATGCTTCTCCGATCCTTTGGGTATTTCATCCTTTAAATTTCCCTCTTTTAAAACTCCTTGTTGCGCCTCCTTTATTTGAGTAGTAAGGTTATTATGAATCATTATATTCATAGATTTTACTCGAATGGGTTCTCTGTCCTTCCTGCTCAAGGCATCGGCTACCACATTTGCCTTCCCCGGGTGGTAACGAATCTCAAAGTTGTAATCATTCAACAATTCAATCCACCTACGCTGCCTCATATTCAATTGTTTCTGATTAAATATGTGTTGAAGACTTTTGTGGTCGGTATATATAATACTTTTGACCCCATATAAGTAGTGCCTCCAAGTCTTTAATGCAAAAACAACCGCGCCTAATTCCAAATCATGCGTCGTATAATTTTGTTCGTGAATCTTCAATTGTCTAGACGCATAAGCAATCACCTTCGTTCGTTGCATTAATACACAACCGAGACCTTGCTTTGATGCGTCACAATAAATCACAAAATCATCATTCCCTTTAGGCAATGACAATATAGGTGCCGTAGTTAGCTTTTTCTTCAATAACTGAAACGCTTTCTCTTGTTCATCATTCCATTCAAATTTCTTCCCTTTATGCGTTAATGCAGTCAAGGGTTTTGCTATTCTGGAAAAGTCTTGGATGAACCTTCTGTAGTAACCAGCTAGTCCTAAAAATTGGCGTATGTGTTTCGGAGTTTTCGGGGTTTCCCACTTTTCAACAGTTTCTATCTTTGCCGGATCCACCTTAATACCTTCTTTGTTCACTATGTGACCGAGGAATTGAACTTCTTCCAACCAAAATGCACACTTTGAAAACTTAGCGTACAATTCTTCCTTCCTCAATACTTCTAACACCTTTCTCAAATGTTCACCGTGTTCTTGCTCATTCTTTGAGTAAATAAGTATGTCATCAATGAAAACAATGACAAACTTGTCAAGGTATGGTCCACACACTCGGTTCATAAGGTCCATGAACACAGCTGGTGCATTAGTTAAACCAAACGGCATGACCATAAACTCATAATGACCGTAACGTGTTCTGAAAGCAGTCTTTGGAATATCATCTTCTATCACCCGCATTCGATGATACCCGGAACGTAAGTCAATCTTTGAATAAACAGACGAGCCTTGTAGTTGTTCAAATAAGTCGTCGATTCTCGGTAGTGGGTAGCGGTTCTTGATGGTAAGTTTGTTCAACTCTCGGTAGTCGATACATAACCTGAATGTACCATCTTTCTTCTTGACAAACAAAACAGGAGCTCCCCACGGTGATGTGCTTGGTCGAATGAAACCACGCTCTAAAAGTTCTTGTAATTGGCTTTGCAGTTCTTTCATCTCACTGGGTGCAAGTCTGTAAGGAGCACGAGCTATTGGTGCAGCTCCTGGTACAAGATCTATTTGAAATTCAACGGATCGATGTGGGGGTAATCCCGGTAATTCTTTCGGAAATACATCGGGAAATTCTTTTGCAATGGGAACATCATTGATGCTCTTTTCTTCAGTTTGTACTTTCTCGACGTGTGCTAGAACAGCATAGCAACCTTTTCTTATTAGTTTTTGTGCCTTCAAATTACTAATAAGATGTAGCTTCGTGTTGCCCTTTTCTCCGTACACCATTAAGGGTTTTCCTTTTTCTCGTATAATGCGAATTGCATTGTTGTAACAAACGATCTCTGCTTTCACTTCTTTCAACCAGTCCATACCGATTATCACATCAAAACTCCCTAACTCTACTGGTATCAAATCAATCTTAAATATTTCGCTAACCAGTTTAATTTCTCGATTCCGACATATATTATCTGCTGAAATTAATTTACCATTTGCTAATTCGAGTAAAAATTTACTATCCAAAGGCGTCAATGGACAACTTAATTTAGCACAAAAATCTCTACTCATATAGCTTCTATCCGCACCCGAATCAAATAAAACGTAAGCAGATTTATTGTCAATAAGAAACGTACCCGTAACAAGCTCCGGGTCTTCCTGTGCCTCTGCCGCATTAATATTGAAAACTCTTCCGCGGCCTTGTCCATTCGTGTTCTCCTGGTTCGGGCAATTTCTAATAATGTGGCCCGGTTTTCCACATTTATAACAAACTACATTGGCATAACTTGCTCCGACACTACTTGCTCCGCCATTACTCGTTCCGACACCATTTGTTCCTTTCGTTCTATTAACCCCTAGTCCATAGACCTCACACTTCACCGCGCTATGACCATTTCTTTTACACTTGTTGCAAAATTTGGTGCAGAACCCCGAGTGATACTTTTCACACCTTTGGCATAGCTGCTTCTGATTGTTGTTGTTGTTGCGGTTATTATTGTTGTTGGGATGATTGTTGTAGTTGTTTATGTTGTTGTTGTTGTTGTTGTTGTTGTTGTTGTTGGGCCGTTTGTTGTAGTTGCGATTGATGTTGCGATTGTTGGGATAATTGTTGCGATTATTGTTGTAATTGCTGTTGTTGTTGTATTGGTGATTCTTATCACCGTTTTCCTCCCACCTTCTTTTGACTTGCTTCACATTGGCCTCTTCAGCAGTCTGTTCTTTAATTCTTTCTTCAATCTGGTTCACTAGTTTGTGAGCCATTCTACATGCCTGTTGTATGGAGGCGGGCTCGTGTGAACTTATATCTTCTTGGATTCTTTCCGGTAATCCTTTCACAAACGCGTCGATCTTCTCTTCCTCATCTTCGAATGCTCCCGGACACAATAGGCACAATTCTGTGAATCGTCTTTCGTACGTGGTAATATCAAATCCTTGGGTTCGTAACCCTCTAAGTTCTGTCTTGAGCTTATTGACCTCGGTTCTGGGATGGTACTTCTCGTTCATCAAGTGCTTGAATGCTGACCACGGTAGTGCGTACGCATCGTCTTGTCCCACTTGCTCTAGATAGGTATTACACCATGTTAACGCAGAACCTGTGAAGGTATGCGTAGCGTACTTCACTTTGTCCTCTTTAGTACACTTACTTATGGCAAACACCGATTCGACCTTCTCGGTCCACCGTTTCAATCCGATCGGTCCTTCGGTTCCATCAAATTCCAAAGGTTTGCAGGCAGTGAATTCTTTGTAGGTGCATCCTACACGATTTCCTGTACTGCTAGATCCAAGGTTATTGTTGGTATATAGCGCAGCCTGTACTGCGGCTATGTTTGAAGTTAGAAAAGTACGGAATTCCTCTTCATTCATATTCACGGCGTGTCGAGTAGTCGGTGCCATTTCCTTCAAAATAGTCAAATGGAACAAGTTATTCATACAGAATATTAAGAGTAGTTAATAGTATTTCGTAGCATAATATGAACTCATTTATAAAAGCTTTTTCTTCATATTAGCGTTTTATAAGTTTAAATTCGAGTAGTACCTACCCGTTAAGTTCATACTTAGTAGCTAATATACAATTCAACTACTACAATTCTATATGAAAAACTGATTATAATAATATTTCGCGTTCAAACTTTTACACAATATTTTACAAACTTACAATACCGCTTATTTTACATATAGCATGAAATATAGCACACAATAAATTTGATACAAGATGGTTGTGAAGATAATTCTAGCTAGTACACAAGTCGTTCAGCAAAGGCAATAAAGACACGTAATTCATACGTCCAGAAACAAGTCATGCATTCTGGTTTTACTAGGATTACTTCCCATCCTTGGTCTTGTGGAACATAACCGTTATGGCCGTTGATAAGACAGCGTGTTGTAACGTCGTCAAAGGGACAAGGGTTACGTAATGTCCAACAGTCCCGTAACAATCTAAAAACCTTATTTCTTACCCCAATTACCGACTCCGTCACTTGTGGGAACGTTTTTTTTAATAGTTGTAGCCCGATGTTCTTGTTCTCACTTTGGTGAGAAGCGAACATTACTAATCCGTAAGCATAACATGCTTCTTTATGTTGCATGTTAGCCATTTTTTCTAAATCACGAAGTCCAATATTCGGATATATTGAGTCAAAATAATTTCTTAACCCATTGCGTAAAATAGCATTTGGGTTCCCCGCAATATATGCGTCAAAGTAAACACATCGTAACTTATGGATTTCCCAATGTGATATCCCTCATCTTTCGAACGAAAGTCTTTTATAAACCAAGGCATTCTTGGAACGTTCTTCGAATGTCTTACAAACTGATCTCGCCTTAAATAGTTGTGCCGAAGAATTCTGACCGACTCTAGACAAGATTTCATCAATCATGTCTCCGGGTAGGTCTCTTAAAATATTGGGTTGTCTATCCATTTTGTGTTTTTATACTGTAAAATAGACAAGAGTTAGATTCATAAAAAAAATACTTATTAATACAAGCAATTTTTACATATATCATAAAGCATAAGCACACTATATTACATATATTACACCACACGAATACAACTATCTTATTCCGACTCGCTTGTTTCTTCTTCTTCGGTTTTGGTTCATTTTGTCAAGATTCTAGGGATATATGATGTTCCCCTAATACGAGCCGTAGTTTTCCACATTGATTTAGAAAAACCTAGTGGTTTAGAGGTTCCCGGGTCATTGTTACAACTTAAGGACTTCGGGGGTTGACGATACATATAAAGTTCATCGGGGTTGGAATTAGATTTCTCTATTTTTATGCCCTTTCCCTTATTATTTTCTTTTGCCTTTTTAAATTTAGTTGGGGTAATTTCTATAACATCATCGGAATTCTCGTCGGAATCCGATTCATCGGAGAATTGGTAATCCTCCCAATATTTTGCTTCCTTGGCGGAAACACCATTGACCATAATTAACCTTGGTCGGTTGGTTGAGGATTTTCTTTTACTTAACCATTTTATTATTTCCCCCACCGGTTCTATTTCTTCAACCGGTTCCGATTCTTCTTCCGGTTCCGACTCTTCTTCCGGTTCCTCTTCGGGAACTTGTGAATCAGTCCACGAATCATTCCAATTTACATTTGACTCTTCATTATTATTAGGTGAGTCAATGGGACTTGTTCTAGAGGTAGACATCTCTCACATAATATCAAACGCGTTAAGAGATTAATATATCACATAATATTCACATGTTAAAAATATATAGTTTCCAACAAAATTTGTTAAGCAATCATTTTTCAAGTAAACACGGTCGAAGTCCAGACTCACTAATGCATCCTAACAAACTCGATAAGACACACTAATGCAAAATTCTGGTTCTCTAAGACCAACGCTCTGATACCAACTGAAATGTCCCGTTCTTATTGATTAAAAACGTTCCATATTAATTGATTTCTTTGCGAGGTTTTGACCTCTATATGAGACGTTTTTCAAAGACTGCATTCATTTTAAAACAAACCATAACCTTTATTTCATCAATAAAGGTTTAAAAAGCTTTACGTAGATTATCAAATAATGATAATCTAAAATATCCTGTTTACACACGACCATTACATAATGGTTTGCAATACAACTATGTTACAACAAAATAAGTTTCTTGAATGCAGTTTTTACACAATATCATACAAGCATGGACTCCAAATCTCGTCCTTATTTAAGTATGCAACAGCGGAAGCTCTTAATAATCACCTGAGAATAAACATGCTTAAAACGTCAACAAAAATGTTGGTGAGTTATAGGTTTAACCTATATATATCAAATCATAATAATAGACCACAAGATTTCATATTTCAATACACATCCCATACATAGAGATAAAAATCATTCATATGGTGAACACCTGGTAACCGACATTAACAAGATGCATATATAAGAATATCCCCATCATTCCGGGACACCCTTCGGATATGATATAAATTTCAAAGTACTAAAGCATCCGGTATTTTGGATGGGGTTTGTTAGGCCCAATAGATCTATCTTTAGGATTCGCGTCAATTAGGGTGTCTGTTCCCTAATTCTTAGATTACCAGACTTAATAAAAAGGGGCATATTCAATTTCGATAATTCAACCATAGAATGTAGTTTCACGTACTTGTGTCTATTTTGTAAATCATTTATAAAACCTGCATGTATTCTCATCCCAAAAATATTAGATTTTAAAAGTGGGACTATAACTAACTTTCACAGATTTTTACTTCGTCAGGAAGTAAGACTTGGCCACTGGTTGATTCACGAACCTATAACAATATATACATATATATCAAAGTATGTTCAAAATATATTTACAACACTTTTAATATATTTTGATGTTTTAAGTTTATTAAGTCAGCTGTCCTCGTTAGTAACCTACAACTAGTTGTCCACAGTTAGATGTACAGAAATAAATCGATAAATATTATCTTGAATCAATCCACGACCCAGTGTATACGTATCTCAGTATTGATCACAACTCAAACTATATATATTTTGGAATCAACCTCAACCCTGTATAGCTAACTCCAACATTCACATATAGAGTGTCTATGGTTGTTCCGAAATATATATAGATGTGTCGACATGATAGGTCGAAACATTGAATACGTGTCTATGGTATCTCAAGATTACATAATATACAATACAAGTTGATTAAGTTATGGTTGGAATAGATTTGTTACCAATTTTCACGTAGCAAAAATGAGAAAAATTATCCAATCTTGTTTTACCCATAACTTCTTTATTTTAAATCCGTTTTGAGTGATTCAAATTGCTATGTTTTCATATTGAACTCTATTTTATGAATCTAAACAGAAAAGGTATAGGTTTATAGTCGGAAAAATAAGTTACAAGTCATTTTTGTAAAGGTAGTCATTTCAGTCGAAAGAACGACGTCTAGATGACCATTTTAGAAAACATACTTCCACTTTGAGTTTAACCATAATTTTTGGATATAGTTTCATGTTCATAATAAAAATCATTTTCTCAGAATAACAAATTTTAAATCAAAGTTTATCATAGTTTTTAATTAACTAACCCAAAACAGCCCTCGGTGTTACTACGACGGCGTAAATCCGGTTTTACGATGTTTTTCGTGTTTCCAGGTTTTAAATCATTAAGTTAGCATATCATATAGATATAGAACATGTGTTTAGTTGATTTTGAAATTCAAGTTAGAAGGATTAACTTTTGTTTGCGAACAAGTTTAGAATTAACTAAACTATGTTCTAGTGATTACAAGTTTAAACCTTCGAATAAGATAGCTTTATATGTATTAATCGAATGATGTTATGAACATCATTACTACCTTAAGTTCCTTGGATAAACCTATTGGAAAAGTGAAAAATGGATCTAGCTTCAACGGATCCTTGGATGGCTCGAAGTTCTTGAAGCAGAATCATGACACGAAAACAAGTTCAAGTAAGATCATTACTTGAAATAAGATTGTTATAGTTATAGAAATTGAACCAAAATTTGAATATGATTATTACCTTGTATTAGAATGATAACCTACTGTAAGAAACAAAGATTTCTTGAGGTTGGATGATCACCTTACAAGATTGGAAGTGAGCTAGCAAACTTGAAAGTATTCTTGATTTTATGTAACTAGAACTTGTAGAATTTATGAAGAACACTTAGAACTTGAAGATAGAACTTGAGAGAGATCAATTAGATGAAGAAAATTGAAGAATGAAAGTGTTTGTAGGTGTTTTTGGTCGTTGGTGTATGGATTAGATATAAAGGATATGTAATTTTGTTTTCATGTAAATAAGTCATGAATGATTACTCATATTTTTGTTATTTTATGAGATATTTCATGCTAGTTGCCAAATGATGGTTTCCACATATGTTAGGTGACTCACATGGGCTGCTAATAGCTGATCATTGGAGTGTATATACCAATAGTACATACATCTAAAAGCTGTGTATTGTACGAGTACGAATACGGGTGCATACGAGTAGAATTGTTGATGAAACTGAACGAGGATGTAATTGTAAGCATTTTTGTTAAGTAGAAGTATTTTGATAAGTGTATTGAAGTCTTTAAAAAGTGTATAAATACATATTAAAACACTACATGTATATACATTTTAACTGAGTCGTTAAGTCATCGTTAGTCGTTACATGTAAGTGTTGTTTTGAAACCTTTAGGTTAACGATCTTGTTAAATGTTGTTAACCCAATGTTTATAATATCAAATGAGATTTTAAATTATTATATTATCATGATATTATCATGTATGAATATCTCTTAATATGATATATATATACATTAAATGTCTTTACAACGATAATCGTTACATATATGTCTCGTTTAAAAATCATTAAGTTAGTAGTCTTGTTTTTACATATGTAGTTCATTGTTAATATACTTAATGATATGTTTACTTATCATAGTATCATGTTAACTATATATATATCCATATATATGTCATCATATAGTTTTTACAAGTTTTAACGTTCGTGAATTACCGGTCAACTTGGGTGGTCAATTGTCTATATGAAACATATTTCAATTAATCAAGTCTTAACAAGTTTGATTGCTTAACATGTTGGAAACATTTAATCATGTAAATATCAATCTCAATTAATATATATATATATATATATATATATATATATATATATATATATATATATATATATATATATATATATATATATATATACATGGAAAAGTTCGGGTCACTACAACTCTTGTATTCTATTTAACCTCTAAAATATCAAGAAAATATTTCTTGATGATTCGGTCTTTTTCAGAGTATTCTAGTAATTTAACAAATCAAGACCGTGCCATTACCATTTCCTTCTTGGAACATTAACAATGTTCATTCCGAAATTTATATCTGCGAATTATGGACCATTACAAGTGATACTTAATCGTAAGAAGAAGAAACGAAAGGACAAAGCTCCAAAATAGAAATTGAAGTATAAATCACAGCAAATAGGAGGGAGTATTAACTGTGGATGACAATGATTATAGAAGACAGAAGCATGGACTTTGAAATATAAGGGAAGATATAAAAGCCAACAACCACCCAAAAATTATAAACCGTATATATCGATGCATATAGCAATATAAAGACACGGAAGAACTAAAAACACTATAAAACCGAGAGTATAGTAGAAGTAAATAGATACTTCCGGAGGCAGATGAAAAAGAAGAATGACAAATATGAAAGTGAGGAGTATATCGAGAATCAGTACTGGTCGAAGCATATTGACAAATACTTTAAAATATGAGTTGATGGAGAAAGAATAGAAGGTGTGAGTTGTAAGGAAACGAAGGAGGTAGATTTATAGTGAAATACCCGACAGAGAAATCAAGATGGATTATCGTATTAATTCGAAGAGAATCATAATCTCCTTAATCACAGAAGCATCAAATTCAATATAGATTACAAAGATTTTCTTTAAATTCGGAGATCAATTGTGATGACGTCAAAAGATATGACGAATCACTATAATCTTATTTCCTTCATTTACGATAACTTCCCTCATACGCTTCGAGTAATCGAATTATTTTATCCATACTTCTTAGACATGATAAACCTTTATAATCGTCATAATAACATTCTCATTGTTAGCCATGACGACCTCTATCAAATTTCGGGGACGAAATTTCTTTAACGGGTAGGTACTGTGACGACCCAGAAATTTCCGACTAAATTTAAACTTTATATTTATATTATTCTGACACGATAAGCAATGTTTATTAAGTTAAATCTCAAGGATTTTAAACTATGTTTATACATTCATTTAAACCTCGACCAAATTCCAATGATTCATGAACCAATAAATGAACATGTATGTATATGTATGTATATGTGTATATATTATAAATTGAAAATGTCAACAAAGTATTTAAAGGTATAATGCTTTATATGAACGTATTTGTTTCAATATGAATATCGAAGAAATTAAAAAATATATATATATTAAATGATTGAATTATCAGAAATATTGAATTATGATTACAAGTCTCTGTTGAGAGGTCCACTATGATTTGAGAAAATCTATTCCTCTTAACGATATTCGGAATAATTTGTAAAGCTATTTATAAATAAAAACAAAAAAATTTCATTTACGAAAAGTTAGACAAAAGTTAGTGGAGAATTGGTTTCCATAATATTCTATTAATCTATTTTCAAACGTACAAAGACGTTTTTAGTTTAAAAAGAACTTTATTATTAAAACGTATATAACTTTTATAAATATCTAGAATCACTTTTGACAACTCATTACTTAACCAGTATAATAAATATAACGATATTTATATTTTATTTCATTAAATATATATAACTATTTAAATTAATATTATATATATTTATACGCGTATTATACATACATAGTTTTTATACTTTTACTATACTTTAACTTTACCTTTACTTTACTTTTACTTTACTTTAACTTTAATAATTCATACTTTAATAATTCACTTTAATAATTCATACTTTAATAATTCACTTTAATAATTCATACTTTAATAATTCACTTTAATAATTCATACTTTAATAATTCACTTTAATAATTCATACTTTAATAATTCACTTTAATAATTCAAAAATATATTATAAATAGAATTCAATAGATTTCATTATTTCATAGAAACTTGAAAATATATTTCTCTAAACTCTCTCAATCGATTTATATATATATATATATATATATATATATATATATATATATATATATATATATATATATATATATATATATATATATATATATATATATTTGCTCTTTATTATTTCAAGATATTATTAGTATACATAAAATATTACGATGGAGTGCTGTCCGAGTGATTTCAAAATAGTTTTTTTAATGAGTCGAAGCTAAGGAAATTATGGGTTATAGCTATGGAGGTGATGGGTATGGTTCATGGGTATGCTCGTGAGGTAAATCTAGTGTTTATCATCTCCGTTGCGTCTACGTACTTTCCTGCAATATTGAATCTCAATATTGATACGTGAGCACTCATAACTTAACTTTTATATATCAATAGTGTATCCCTGACTAGTGCTCGAGTATATAGGATTATGCATGCTTGTACATTCGATATTGTCCTTAGATAGGTTTGTTGAATCCTGAATTAGATACATATGCTACTGAGATAGGGTATATGATATGCATGTCGTTGGAAAGCTAGCAAAAAATTAAGAACTTTTCATTTAGATATCGAATGGTTTCGATGAACGGATTAGAAGTTATAGTCAACTGAATTTTAGTATTATTGTTAAAATGATTATTATTACTATCGTCGTTATTATTTTAATAGAAATATCATTGTTATTATAAAATATCATTATTACTATTATGTTAGTATTATCATTTTATCATAATAACATTTTTAGTAAATATAAATATTGTTATTTTTTATAGAATAATAATAATTATTATTACAAAATAATACAACTTTTACTTATTATTATTATGATCAATATTATTTTATCAAATAAATAGGGGATACAAAGATATTTTTCACCACGCGTAATATAATTACATTAATAATACTTACCACTATAGTTTTACGATATTAAGTGAACTTTATAAATTTTACTACTTAAGATATATAAAAGTATATTTTATCATATATAAACGTTAATATAAATTTTTATTAATAAATGACTTTTATTATTATAAAATCTAATAAATATATTTAAATATATAAAACGACTATAGTTAAGTTATATAATAAACACGTATAAATTTTAGAAGTCATTTTGGGTCAAGTTGACTTTTGTTGACTTTTGTTGACTTTTGCATATTAGTCTCGAGCATTAGGATTGTGGTACACTATGACTTGACCAAAAATTATTAGACAAATATTGACCAACATATAAATATATATAATTAATATAGGTTCGTGAATCCGAGGCCAACCTTGCACTTGTTAAATGACGTTATATGTATTTTTACTACGAAATA
Organism: Rutidosis leptorrhynchoides; assembly: GCF_046630445.1. Classification (NCBI taxonomy): domain Eukaryota; kingdom Viridiplantae; phylum Streptophyta; class Magnoliopsida; order Asterales; family Asteraceae; genus Rutidosis; species Rutidosis leptorrhynchoides. The sequence continues at coordinate 100,191,644 of NC_092342.1, read as the reverse complement.
CAGTATGGTGAGTTTCATTTGCTCCCTTTTATATATATTTTTGGGACTGAGAATACATGCGCTGTTTTTATAAATGTTTTACGAAATAGGCACAAGTACTAAAACTAATTCTACGTGGGTTTAAACCAGAAATATACCCTTAGCTTGGTAACATTAAACTACTTGTCTATGTACGGTAAGCGCGAATCCTAAAGATAGATCTATTGGGCCTGACAAACCCCATCCTGACTATGGGATGCTTTAGTACTTCGAGGTTATTTTAAACACACCTGATCTGGTGTACTTCAGAGGGTAAAACATGAACGTTAAGGCTTGTTACCGGGTGCCTACAACTTATAGAATACTTTTATACACTTGCGAGTGTACATATATTTATAAACGGAAATCTTGTGGTCTATTAATATATTGAAATGATTGTTATGATAAACCTATGAACTCACCAACCTTTTGGTTGACACTTTAAAGCATGTTTATTCTCAGGTATTAAAGAAATCTTCCGCTGTGCATTAGCTCATTTTAAGGATATTACTTGGAGTCATTCATGGCATATTTTGAAAGATGTTGCATTCGAGTCTTTGAGTTAATCAAGATTATTATTAAGTCAATTATAATTGGATGTATTATGAAATGGTGTGCATGCCGTCAACTTTCGTTGTAAAGAAAGTTTGTCTTTTAAAAACGAATGCAATGTTTGTAAAATGTATCATATATAGGTCAAATACCTCGCGATGTAATCAACTATTGTGAATCGTTTATAATGTATATGAACGGGTCCTTTCAAATCCCTCTGTCGAGGAACTGATGAGGGAGGTGGAAATCCTCCGTGCTCGGGTAACTGAGCTCGAGGACCAGATGTCTCATGTATTGGACATCCTACACCCACCTTCACCGTAGGACTTTTGTAGTAGATTTCATTATGTAATCTAGTTGTAGTTTTATGTTTCACTTATGTATTGTACGAACCTTTACAAATGTATGCAACTTATTATTATTAATGAATGGAACTTTGCGTTATTTAATTCTTGCACGATGTTCTATTTACGTTACTGTATGATGATTCTGTGGTATTTGTACCTAGATGTGTTACTTAATAAACATGTGATGTGTTGATTCCATGTTGGTTAACATATACTGTATTATTACTATTTGAATACTGGATTTTGACTTGAGTCAAAAATTTTGTTTAGAACACCATGGCCAACGGACGATCAACATCAACACCTACCGCAGCCCAAATTGAGGAGATGATTGCCGAAAGGGTAGCCGCAGCTTTAGCAGAAAGGAACCTCCAAGCTCCATCGCCACCGCCACCGGTTATCCAGCCCGTTCGTAATGGGTGTACGTACAAAGAGTTCCAAAGCTGCAAACCTCATAACTTCAGTGGAACGGAGGGGCCGGTTGGTCTCACTAGATGGTTTGAGAAGTTAGAATCTGTGTTTCGAGTTAGTAACTGCTCGGAGGAGAATAAAACCAAGTTTGCTTCATGCACGCTGTCTAACGGTGCACTAACGTGGTGGAACACGTTGGCTCAAGAAAAGGGTATCGATGAGGCGTTTGCTACCCCATGGGAGGAATTCAAAGGGGCCCTGATTGAGGAATATTTCCCTAGGACCGAGATCCAGAAGATGGAGATTGAATTTATGCAGTTAAAGGCCGTCGGGAACGACCTTGATAGTTACAACTGGAGGTTTTTGGAATTAGCCCTGATGTGTCCGACAATGGTTACCCCGGAGTTTAAACGAATGGAAAGGTACTTCTGGGGACTTCCTAAGATCATTAAGGGAAACATCACCTCGTCTAAGCCACCTAATGTCCCGGAGGCAATGCGCATGGCGCATACTTTAATGAATCAAATTATCATTGATGAACCGGAGAAGGCTAATTCTGAAGCGGGTAGCAGTGAGAAGCGCAAATGGGATAACAACAGGGGAAGGACCTATGATCAGAACTCGGCGAAACGACATGAGGGTTTCAGAGGAAACAACAACGGTGGAAACCCCAATCCGAACACCAACTCAAACCCCAACTACAAGGGAACCTTACCACAATGCAAGCAGTGCTACAAGAACCATACTGGGTATTGTAACGTTGTTTGTGAAAAGTGCCAACGGACTGGGCATATCGGGAAGGACTGCAAGGTCACCACTTTGAATGGGAAGCCGAACACCAATAGACCTAAAAAGTGCTACGAATGCGGACAAACGGGCCATTTCAGATATGCGTGCCCCAACAAAAGAAAAGACGGCGGACCACCCCGTGGTAGAGCTTTCAACGTTAATACAAGGGATGCACGCGAGAATCCCGACTTGGTAACAGGTATATTCACTATCAACAATTTTTTTAGCTTCTGTCCTATTTGATACTGGTGCCGATAGAAGTTATGTATGTAGAAACTTTTGCGATAAGATTAATTGGTCGTTAGTCCCTTTAAAAGAGAGTATGCTTGTCGAGGTCGCCAATGGAAAACTTGAGAAAGTTGACCATATTAGTCGAGGAGCTATTATCAACATAGCTGGTGCAGATTTCGAAATTGATTTGATACCTATTAAATTGGGAAGTTTTGACGTGATCGTCGGTATGGATTGGTTGACCAAGATAAGGGCCAACATTATCTGTGTAGATAAAGCTCTTCGTATACCGCAAGGAGATGGTGAGCCACTGATCATTTACGGAGAGAGATGTACCTCGAAGCTGAACCTCATTAGTTGCGTGAAAGCGCAAAAGATCATGAAGAAGGGACGTCTTGCCGTGCTAGCACATGTGAAAGCGGTAGAAACCGAGGTGAAAAGTGTGGACGATGTTCGAATTGTGAACGAGTTTTCCGATGTCTTCCCTGAAGAATTGCCTGGATTACCGCCGCCGAGAGCAGTAGAGTTTCAGATTGATTTAGTATCAGGAGCTGCACCTGTAGCTCGCGCACCTTATCGACTCGCACCTTCCGAGATGCAAGAATTACAGAGTCAACTACAAGAACTACTTGACCGTGGATTTATCCAACCAAGTTTCTCGCCTTGGAGAGCACCTGTTCTGTTTGTGAAAAAGAAGGATGGATCCTTCCGTATGTGTATCGACTACCGTGAACTCAACAAATTGACGATCAAGAATCGGTATCCTCTTCCACAAATTGATGATCTTTTTGATCAACTACAAGGGTCGAGCGTCTACTCTAAGATCGACTTGCGATCCGGTTATCACCAGTTGAGGGTGAAGGAAAGTTATGTGATTAAGATCGTGTTCAGAACTCGTTATGGTCATTATGAGTTTCTCGTTATGCCGTTCAAATTAACCAACACACCTGCCGTGTTCATGGATCTCATGAATCGTGTCTGCAAGCCGTACCTGGATAAGTTTGTTATCGTTTTCATAGATGATATCCTCATCTACTCTAAGAGCGAAGAAGAACATGAGCAACACCTCCGGCTAGTACTTGAACTCTTGAGGCAAGAGCAACTGTATGCGAAATTTTCCAAGTGTGAATTTTGGTTGAAGGAAGTCCAGCTTCTGGGTCATGTTGTGAGCGACCAGGGTATCAAAGTTGATCCCACCAAGATTGAAGCTATCAGCAAGTGGGAAACCCCCACTACTCCGACGCATATACGCCAATTCCTAGGTCTCGCCGGTTACTACCGAAGGTTTATTGAAGGTTTCTCTCTGATTGCGCGTCCTTTGACTGCGCTGACTCACAAAGGGAAGAAATTCATTTGGGAACCGGCACACGAATCAGCATTCCAAACCTTGAAGAAGAAGTTAACCACCGCACCTATCTTGTCACTTCCTGAAGGCAATGATGACTTCGTCGTTTATTGCGATGCTTCGAAGAGTGGTTTTGGTTGTGTACTGATGCAAAGATCAAAGGTTATTGCCTATGCTTCTCGTCAACTGAAGATTCACAAACGGAACTACACTACCCACGATCTCTAACTTGGAGCCGTTGTCTTTGCGCTCAAATTGTGGAGACACTATCTTTATGGAACAAAAAGCACTATCTACACCGATCACAAAAATCTCCAACACATCTTCGATCAGAAGCAACTGAACATGAGACAGTGTCGATGGATCGAGACGTTGAACGACTACGATTTTGAACTCCGTTATCACCCTGGCAAGGCCAATGTTGTAGCTGACGCTTTAAGCCGAAAAGAGAGGACGACACCTCTTCGTGTTAGGACTCTGAACATCACCATCCATTTGAATCTCAACAGTCAGATCCGAGTAGCCCAAGATGAGGCTCTCAAGGAGGAGAATATATCTTATGAATACTTAAACATTCTCGTCTCTAAATTCGAGGTTAGGGAGTCTGGACTCCGATGCTATGCCGAAGAATTTGGATACCTCTTTATGGAGATCTACGGAACCTTATACTTGATGAAGCCCACAAGTCGAGATATTCGATTCATCCTGGAGCGGGCAAAATGTACCACGATCTTAAGGAACAGTATTGGTGGCCGAATCTTAAGAAGGACGTTGCAACTTATGTTGGTAAGTGTTTGACTTGCTCGAAAGTTAAAGCCGAGCATCAAAGACCTTCTGGATTACTTCAGCAACCAGAAATCCCGCAATGGAATTGGGAAAGGATAATGATGGATTTCATCACCAAGCTACCAAAGACGGTGGGTGGATACGATACTATTTGGATTATTGTTGACCGCCTTACCAAATCTGCGCATTTCTTGGCTATGAAGGAAACGAATACGATGGAGAGACTTGCTCAATTATACATCAAAGAGGTTGTATCTCATCATGGTGTACCTTTATCGATCATCTCAGATCGCGATCCCCGTTTTGCTTCTAGATTTTGGCATTCTTTACAAGAAGCCATGGGCACCCGTCTCGACATGAGTACTGCATATCATCCACAAACCGACGGGCAAAGTGAACGAACGATTCAGACCTTAGAGGACATGTTGCGTGCATGTGTCATTGATTTCGGAAAGGCCTGGGAAAGGAATTTGCCACTCACCGAATTCTCGTACAATAACAGTTATCACTCGAGTATTAATGCCGCACCTTTTGAAGCATTGTATGGCAGCAAGTGCCGATCTCCTATTTGTTGGGCCGAAGTAGGCGAAAAGCAAATCACCGGACCCAAGGTAGTCCATGAAACAACGGAGAAGATTGCTCAGATTCAAGCTAGACTTAAGACTGCTCGTGACCGTCAAAAGAGTTATGCTGATCTTAAACGTAAAGACTTTGAATTTAACGTGGGTGACCATGTAATGTTGAAGGTTGCACCTTGGAAAGGTGTGATTCGCTTTGGAAAACGTGAAAAGTTGAACCCACGATACATTGGTCCTTTTGAAATCTTGGAACGTGTTGGACCCGTTGCATACCGTTTGGATTTAACAGCACAATTGAGCTCAGTTCATCCAACCTTCCACGTGTCAAACCTGAAGAAGTGTCTTGCTGCACCCGAACTTATCATACCATTGGAAGAACTTACAATTGGTGACAAACTCCACTTCGTGGAAGAGCCTGTTGAAATTATGGATCGTGAGATCAAAACTTTGAAATGCAACAAGATTCCGATCGTCCAAGTACGATGGAATGCCAAACGAGGACCTGAGTTTACTTGGGAGCGAGAGGATCAAATGATGCAGAAGTATCCTCACCTTTTCCCGACTCCTCCATCTACCTCAGCTTAAAATTTCGGGACAATATTTTCTTTAACAGGTGGGTAATGTAACGACCCTGGATTTTCCAACGTTTACTTATTAATAATTATTATTAATACTTGTGATTTAATGAATGTATTGTTTATATACATTTACTTGTTACCATGCTTGACTTTAAATGCCCGAAACATCTTTGTGACACACGTACATTACACGAATAATATTTTAGAATATTATTTACATTCATGATTAAGTTTTATTAATCATTTTAATTAACTAAGGTTATTAGTTAATTACTTGGGCTTTAATTCGATTTATTTGTTAACTACTTGAACTTGGGCTTTTACTAATGTTAGTGGACTTAAGAGCCCACCCTACTTCTTAAATGGACTAACTAGCCCAACTCTTTCATGTAAGTATTACTTAAGGCTTAACTAGTTAGTGTAATGCTTATAGAATCTTGTTACTAGTTTAGTTACACACATTTCCCATGCAAACACATCTAATAAACAACTTTTAGAACCTTTACATGAAGTAACCTTGTGGACTAATCCCTTCCCCCCTTTTTCTTGCTAAACCGTCAGCTACCATAAGCAAAGGGGAGAGTTTGTTTCATTTTTATGTATTATTTACTCACTTGTTTTCTCATTTCTCACACACACACAAATAATACTTGCAACTTTCTCTCATTTCTCTCTCAAATTGTAAGCAACAAGACTTCTTTCTCTCTTCCTTTTCTTGCTCAAAACCGTGACATATACATACACATTCATCATCATTTGCTTGTTAATACTTGTTTCATGTTGTTGTTTGATTTCTTACTTGTTGTTGTAGTTGTTAATTACTAGTTACAAGAATCAAACTACCTAGTTTGATTCTTCATTTTATCTTGTATTTACAAGAACAAACAAGAACAAAATTTCCTAGTTTATGTTCTACATTTATTATTTTAAAGATTGTAAGTTCATGTGTTGTAAAGTCATACTTTTGTTCATGAAGTAAACTTAAAGTCTACTTCCTTAAAGATCAAAGCTTTGGTTGAATCTTTAAAAGTATGAACAACCATGACTTATTAACTTGTTTACTTAGCTTATTACTTCATTCTTGCACTTTTTAAATTCATGATTCATGTTTTTGTTGGTCAAATGTTACTAGTTAACTTTGATCTCATTTTTCTTGAACTAAAAGTTAACTTTAAAAGTTCAAGAACATGGAAGTATAACTTTTTAGTTATAACTTCATACACTTGTGTTAGATTTAACTTAATAACTTTAGATCTAGACTTTTGGGTCTTGGATCTTCAAGATCTAACTAAGAACTATGTTCTACAGCTTAAGATCTTGATTAGTTAGTTTACTTTCAAGTTTGTAGTTCAATATTACTTTTATAGTTCATGTATGTGTTAAATCTAAGACTTTGATGTAACTTTGGTTCATCAAACTACATACAACACTTAATTGAGTTGTGCTACATGTCTTAGACTTACACAAGTGTTATGATGGTCAAACCTTGGTTAAGATGATGCAAACACATCAACGAGTTGTACACTTGAAGCTATATGCATCAAGGATGAGAACCGTGATAAGAATCGAGTACCAAGAAACCCACCGGAACCTACTGTTTTACTGTTTCTGGGTCTGATCAGTAAGACCCGGGCTACTGTAAAGATGATTTTTAGTTAGCTCTGTTTGAGTAGATAACTTTTCATTTAGGATTCGTCTTAATCCGAGTTACAGTTTAGGATTTATGGCCCTCCGATCGTCACTATGTCCTTTTAACGTTGTGCTGAAAATTCTGACCTACTCGCACTTAGACCGTCGCCACGGTCAAACGAAGACGAGTTTGCTTATGGGATTTTTACCACAACTAAAGGACTCATATACGGAGCCATGGCCACTGGTCTCACCTTATTTCAGTAGGTATAGAGGCCGTGGTGACTGATCCAAGTCAGCCTTTGTTTTAAACTCTTTTCTAGAATGAAACTTACTTTACACCTTTTGTTTTATGATGAATGATGATGACCCTTAAGACCTATTTTACATACTTTTAAACCTATTGGAATGATTTACTGACTTAATACTATTTGACTTAGGTTGAGGACCTTCCGGACCTACGTACTTGCTTACTTCCCGACTCGACTTTACCACTACTTTACCACTGTGAGTTATAGCATCCCTTTTTACTTTAACTATTTTGAGAACTGAGAATACATGCGCATTTTACGTTTTACATACTAGGCACGAGTACTTAAACTTTATATATGTGTGGGTTATACAACCGCATAAACATTCCCTTTAGCTCGGTAACGTTTAGTCATTGGTTTTTGAACCGGTGAACACGAATCTTAGATATGGATCCATAGGGTTTGACATCCCCATTCGGGCTAGTAGCGCTAGCATTTAACGGGTGTTTAATACTTCGTAAACATACGCACTTTCCAAGTGTACTTTCAGGGGGTTATAAACGTTAAGTTAGTTACCAAGTGCCCACGGTTAAACATATACTTTATCATACTGTTTTGAAACGCTCTTTGTAGCACTGAAATCTCGTGGCCTACCTTACATACTGTTATACTTAAACTATAGCTCACCAACCTTTGTGTTGACGTTTTTAAGCATGTTTTTCTCAGGTGCTTAAGGTTAGCTGCTTCCGCTGTGTACTAGTCTTGCTGTAGACACCCGCTGCTTTAGAGATGTCACCGCATGAACGTTTATCTTGCAGTCATAAACTTTATTACTTTTGAAACTATGATTTGTAACGACCTATGGGTCACATACTATTATCCTTGCTTCTATTCATTGAAGCATACTTTTGATGTAAAACATTCGACGTTAGTTATGACGTCACCTTTTATCATGAATGCAAACTTGTTTTGAAAACGCATATAGTGTTTGACCTTGTAATGATCCTGTTGTTGATGATTCGTACACGATGGCTTTGTACGGGGCATCACATCACTAGTATATAATAAATTTTTATACCCACAATATACCAATGAAGTAAAATACACACAATAGATTCGATTCCTAGTTGGATTGTATTTTTAATTTAGAAACCTTTATGTATTTTGGTTAGAAATTATAATTTTAATGTAATGTAATATTATAAAATAAAATAATACTAGTAAGTGATGTCACTACAAGAAAAAGATAATTCTTCGACCACATTTGCCGACCACATATCCTTGCCAAAAGTGCTTTGCTGACAACATGTCATTGGCAACGCACGACGGCAAAACCTCATCGAAAATGTTCACTTTTGGCGACGAAATTTGTTCACTGCCGACGACATATATATGAGTTTCACGTTTACCATTTTACCGTCACACCTTTCAATTGATACATTTTACTGTTACATCGGGTTTAGGGTTCATCGGGATTCAATGTAATCTCTATTTAATTTTAATGGTGCAAAATAAAAATAGATATTTTACAAAAAATAATGACTACTAATTATATTATATTATATATAACTTTTGAAAAATAAAGTATATAATTATATAATTTATATATTATGTTAGTGCAATTTATACATAACTAGAAAAAATTCGACCGCGCGTTGCTGCGGTTGTATTTGGATATACGATGTTTGGTACCAAACATATCTAATGGTTTGCGCATTGTGGTGGAACATTTTAACGTCTTTTATAAAATTAATATTGACCGAAAACTGAGGAAAAAAATTGGGGGAAAAAAGGGGGCAGAAGGACTCGAACTCCGATTTTTTCTTATACAAACTCATTAACTTACCACTTGATATATATGTATGTATATATATAATTTAATAAAAAAAAATAAAGAAGCTTCGTGTTGAATATAGTTAATTGCGTTTTGTTAGTAAAATTATTTCAAGTTGAACGGTGATAACGGAAAAGTTTAATTCGAGGCGGGAAAAACATAAATATGGTTAAAAATTTGGGTGAGATATATTTAAAGTTTATTATATTAAAGTTGTAAGTTCCATTTTGCCCCCCAATAACTTGAATGTTTGCACTTGTTAAACTTTAAAATTTAAAAAACTACCCCTAAAGTGTGGACTAATTGATCCTTCCCTTCCTTATAGAAAACGACAATTTGATGCTTGTCACAAATGGGGCAAAACGACCAAATTTTTGTTACATTTTAGTAGGTATGAAAATAGATATTATGTACGTACTATTTTGTTTGCTTTCAAACGTATTACAGATTATTATTATTATACTACTCCCTCCGTCCCATTACAAGTGTCCACTTACTTTTTGCACATAGTTTTAGAAAATTCCACTAACTTCATTTTTCACCAATCAGAAATTTTCTCTCTCCAGAATAACCACTTCTCATTGGTTGAAACACAAAGTGGACACTTGAAATGGGACATCCCAAAATAGAAATGTGGACACTTGTAGTGGGACGGAGGTAGTATAAGTTAATAATATTTTATTATATTATTTATCATACATAAGTTTATTATTATTTTATTTGCCGATGACACTTGCCGACGACTTGTCGTCGGCTAGTTTAAGGAGGGAAAATGTAAAAAGAGCGTGTTGTCTTTGCGCCATGTTTTGTGTACGGAAAATTGTCGGCATATTTTTCAGTCAAAAAATCGACGAAATTCTGGTCAAAAAGTCCGAGTTATGTTGTTTAGTGGGATTTTGCCGACGACACTTGTCATTGCCAAAAGTGTCGTCGGAGAAATCTCTTTTTCTTGTAGTATGTGCGGGTGTGTTTGTTCAAATCGGCCTTTAAATATATAAACAATTAAAATAATAATTACTAGAGCACATCTACATGACCCCATCAGCGTAACAAGCAATTGATAAAGTAAGGTTCGTCTCACAAAAGGTAGAATAATGCAAAGACTGATAATAAACGTTTGTTTTTGTAATTATTTCAGTAGAACTAATTGATTTTATTATTGAGTGGGGGAATTATTGTAGATTAGGCAATCTATCTATTCTATATATAGTTATATAAAGCTCTAAAATGATGATGTTATTATTAAGCTAATTACCCTTTAATTTTCATAATAATAATGTCATAATTTTATATTAATTTAATTAAAAAATAATACGAAATCTTTTATAAAAGGAAAGAGTAATTTCTCCTAAATTGTAAAATCTTCTACACCCAAATTTTAAAGCATATTGTACAACTTTTATAAAATAATTGTATTTTAATTTTCTAAAAAAATTTAAAAGGCATTTATTATTACTAATTATTATTATTATTATTAAAAATATAAATAATCAACTTTGAGCGAACTTTATTATTATTATTATTATTATTATTATTATTATTATTATTATTATTATTATTATTTACTTTTAATATAAAAATTATAATTATAATTATTATATTATTAATATTCAAATATGGATTCTTTTTACGAAATTAATTACGTTACATATGTATGCGAAAATACATGTTTCTATATATTTGTAAAAATAACGACAAGTTTCTTAGTCAAACGGGTCATTAAAATATATGACTTTAGCATTTACATTCACTTAATACCTAAAATATGTTATTAAATTGTTTCGTTTAAACAAACCCGTGATTTCACGGGTCATTTCACTAGTAGTAAACTAAAGCAAATAATAATAAAAGATATAAACAACAATTAAAGAGAGTGCTCACTTGGATTTAATCACTACCTTTTGGACTAACGATTAAAACCATTTAAACGCAATGTATCAATTTTAACCAAATGAAAATTAAAGACCGATTGTCATATAATTGAAAAATAAAGTTAATTTTAAATCAAATAAATTGGCGATTACGATGCTATCATGATTGATGTTGGTAACCAATCTAGTTAAATGTGGCTAATCGAGCATTCATTAGTTTTTAGACTCGATTATATTTTTCTTTTGTGTAAGCGAGAAAACTCTCATATGAACGAGCACATTGGCTCCCCTATAGAAGGTAAAACCTCGGGTAATCAAGTCCTCCGAGCGCGAGACCTGGTACCGGGTGATTTGCACATTATGCGCACCCTCTAGTCACATTCCCTTTTTGAACAATTTGGCATAGCCAGAAATTGAACTCGGGTAGTGCACTTCATTGAGCAACTCGGTGGCCACTCAAGCAGGCTGTGGTTATAACAAATATAGAAATCTCTATGAAATTTTAGACACACATGTTTAACTAAAAAGACGCGGCTAGACTTTAATTAGCAAAATCATCTTTAATGACTTATGAAGAAGTAGGAACAATTAAAATGAGTCCTTGCTACAATTCTCATTTTAACCGTTCGCATGTTAAAATGTTTAAACTAATCCCATGATTTTATGAACAAGTACTAGTTGTTTAAAAATGATAACAAAAGGAATCCTTGCTACATTCATTATTTTGATTATTCAAAGGGAAAAAAGTTTAAATGAATCACCAAAATGATGAGTTATTCGATAACACATAAAGACACATTTTAAAATACACTAATTTAAATTACATTATGTTTTATGCCGCGTGGTCAGGCAGCGCCTGCCGCTTGACCACATATTCGGTCGTTGGTAGGCTTCAAACTCAGCCGCCGGATAAGAAAAGTATAGCTGGCGGCTAAAAAGTGTCAGAAAGCTATTCTTCGTCCATTGGTCAGTTGTCATTTATCCAATTGAACACTATGAAAATTTATCCCATAGTGTAGAAAAGAAGAATAAAATGCATGTAAGTATGTTAAACATAATTTTAGTTGCATAAAAGAAAAGTGCGAAGATGCAAAGAATTTTGAATTGATAAAATAACAGAAGGTTTCAAAATCTAGAACTAGAAGTTTGGAACAAGTGATTTTGTAAGTCTTCAAACCAATATTGAAATGAAAGTTGAATTAAAATAAGAAATACTTGAAAAATTAATATACAAGAATGACAAAAATTTTTGGTGCTAACTCTATATATTTGTGGCTCTTCCATGAGGCCAAACATACCATCATACGTATCACATGGACATAATTTCTTCTGTTAGGAAACCCGACTAGGTGAGCCCAAACAAGACTAGATAACCCCAAGTTATCAACCCACTTCCAATAAACGAAAATATAGTGAAAAGATTATAAAGCTAGCAAGAATGATAAAAAAACAAGGGAATTTAACGTGGTTATATGCAATCGTTTATGATTGCTTTAGTCCACGGCCAACCAAAGAGTGTTCTGTATTGATTAATTTCGTGGGGTGAGTTACAATGAGTTACATGATGTAAAGACCCGTCCTAATCCATAAGGACGAATACAATATCATTTGGTTACATTGCAAGGTATTTGACCTCTATATGATACATTTTACAAACATTGTATTCGTTTTCAAAAGACAACCTTCCATTACAATAAAAGTTGACAGTCATGCATACCATTTCATAATATCCAAACTGTAAATGACCTAATCTGTCATTTACTTAATAATATTCTTTATTAAACTCAACGACTTGAATGCAACGTCTTTTGAAATATGCCATGAACGACTCCAAGTAATATCTTTAAAATGAGCAAATGCACAACGGAAGATTTCTTTAATACCTGAGAATAAACATGCTTTCAAGTGTCAACCAAAAGGTTGGTGAGTTCATTAGTTTATCGTAATCAATCATTTCCATAATTTAATAGACCACAAGATTTTCATTTGCATTTCTCATAAACATAATCTCATATCAGGCATTTCGCACGTCATAGAGATAAAAATCATTTATATGGTGAACGCTTGATAACCGAACTAACAGGATGCATATAGAATATCCCCATCATTCCGGGACTCTCATCGGACATGATAATCGAAGTACTAAAGCATTCGTAACCCGAATGGGACATGTCAAGGTCCATAGATCTATCTTTAGGATTCGCGTCAATTAGGGGCCATTTCCCTAATTCTTAGGCTACCAAGCTAAAAAGGGGCATATTCGATTTCGATAATCCAACCATAGAATGTAATTTTTGAATACTTGTGTCTATTTCGTCAAACATTTATAAAAGTTGCGCATGCATTCTCAGTCCCAAAAATATATATATTGCAAAAGCATTTAAAAAGGGAGTAATGAAACTCACAATACTGTATTTTGTAGTAAAAAATACATATGACGTCATTGAACAAGTGCAAGGTTGGCCTCGGATTCACGAACCTATATTAATTATATATATTTATATGTTGGTCAATATTTGTCTAACAATTTAGGTTAAACCGTAGTGTATCACAATCCTAATGCTCGAGACTAATATGCAAAAGTCAACAAAAGCCAACTTTACCAAAATGATTTTCACAATTTATACATGATTATTATATAGTTTAGATATAGTCGTTTTATATATTTTTAAAGATATTTTTAACAGATTTATTAGAGTAAATAATCTAATTGATTTTTTAATAAAATTTTATATTAAAAAATATACTTTTATATATCTTAAGTAATAAAATTTATAAAGTTCATTTAATATCATAAAAAATTATATGATAGGTATTATTAATGTAATTATGTTACACGTAGTAAAATATGTTTGTATCACATATTTATTTGACAAAATAATATCGATAATAATAATAGTAAGTAAAAGTTGTATTATTTTATAATAATAATTATTATTATTCTACTAATAATAATAACAATATTTATATTTACTAAAAATGTTATTATGATAAATGATAATTCTTATTAATAATAATAATGAAATTTTATATTAACAATGATATTCCTATTAAAAATAATATTTTTTGTAAAAATGATAGTTTTAATATTAATAATACTTTTAATAATAATAATAATAATAATAATAATAAAAATAATGAAAACGATATTTTTATCTAAATCAATACCTTTCAAATTTTAATTTCATTATGATACATATACTCATTATTTCCTAATCACTTTGTTAATAGCTTTTAGTCGTCTTTTATATCGCGTTCATAATAATGATAACAATAGTATTCATAATAATTAGATGTTACTAATATTAATTTTAATTATAATAATACTAATAATAATAAATATTATGATAATATTAATGATAATACTAATAACTATTTTAATGATAATAATAATAATAATAATCATAATAATAATAATACTATTTATAACCTTAACGATAATAACGAAAATAATAATTTTTAATGATAATATTTTTTATTAATAACGATAATAATAATAATAATAATAATAATAATAATAATAATAATAATAATAATAATAATAATAATAATAATAATAATAATAATAATAATAATTAGATAATAATTATAACGACGATAATAACGACGATAATAATAATCATTTTAATAATAATACAAAAAATCAATTGACTATAACTTCTAATCCATTCATCGACACTATTCGATATCTAAATAAAAAGTCCTTAATTTTTCGCTAGCTTTCCAACGACATGCATATCATATACCTTATCTCAACCGCATATGTAACTAGTTCATAATCTATCATCAACTATTTAACGACAATATTAAATGTACAAGCATGCATAATCATATATACTCGAGCACTAGTCAGGGATACAATAATAATATGTAAAAGTTAAGTTATGAATGCTCACGTATCAATATTGAGATTCAATATTGCAGGAAAGTACGCGGACGTAACGGAGATGATAAACACTAGTTTGACCTCACGAGCATACCCCTGATCCATACTCATAACCTCCATAGTTATAACTCATAATTTCCTTAGCCCTATCCTACTCGCAACCCAGTTTTGAAAATTACTTGAACATCACTCCGTCGTAGTATTTTATGTATAAATACTACCAATAATAATACTCCTAACTATAATAATAATAATAATAATAATAATAATAATAATAATAATAATAATAATAATAATAATAATAATAATAATAATAATAATAATATAAATAATTTAGATAATACGGAGTAAAATGAATGAAGAAAGGAATGAATTCGGTAGACCAGTATCGCATTTTATAGATGTATCTTAAGATTTATCATCATGCAATCGCATGAGTTGTAAGGGTGATCATCATGCACTTGCATGGGCACCCATGACAGCTAAATCCCATTCAATTATTTTGCCGACACTTTTAAATAATAATATATATAAATATATAATTAATCTATATAATTATTTAAATATTATATTATATTTACGTGCAAAGTTAATTTGTAAATTTAGTTCCAATGACTCGTATGTTGTCACTCGACTTATGTCTCGGTTCCGATTTCTCGAACGCATTTTCGTACGCTTAGAAAACTGATACTTTATGTTGCGCGACGTGTACCTTTAACAAAAATATAGACTTAACTTATCAATAACTAAATCATCCGAAGTGTAACTCGAATGTTAGAGTGTTTTGGTCATTAACTTTTATAGATCAACGTCTCGTTATATATACATATACATATATGTGTAATAGTATTATTTTTAATTCAAAACGTTTCGTATTTATTTAATATTATATTTTAGTTCATATATATATATATATTTTAAAATGTAGTTTGTACATAATATAATATTTAGTTTTCGAAAACTTATTTATTTTCAAAGTTCATTTTAGAATCGTTGATGGTTAAAGCTAAGGGGTATAAAATACTATTAAATTTTACAAGAAAATACTATTAAATACGATACAATTTTACACAAGATATTTATTTATTTAGAGAATGGATATACTTAAACCTTGCTACAACACTTATAGGCAGTGTACCTTATCGTACAGTAGTGTAGTTTTTAGTAAGTTCGGTTCGTTCCACAGGGAAAATCTTTAAACAAAGCTTAACGCTATATTAGTTTACTTTTATAAAAATACAAATATATATATATATATAAATAATATTATTGTTATAAAGGGGGGTTTTTACCGTTTAATGACCGGTTTGTCGATTTTAAAACTTTAGTCGCAGTTAAAACCAAATGTAAAATAATAAATAAATACAAGACTTAATTTAAAGTGTAAAGTAAATAACGATAATGAAATTGCGAATAATAAAAGTGCGATAAAATAAACTTGCGATAATTAAAAAGTACGATAATTAAAAGTGCAATTAAATACAATAACAATAAAAATGCGATAATTAGAAGTGCAATTAAATATGAAATAAAGGAAATTAAATATGAAATAAAAGAATTATGCTTATTTAAACTTCCGTAACCATGATGTTTGACTTGTTAATTTTAGTTTTATGCCCATGGGTTAATTGTCCTTTGTCCTAGATTATTTAATATGTCTGTCTGGTTTTTGTCCATAACAGTCCATCAGTCATAAATATAAAGTACGAGTGTCCTCGTCAAATTATCCTTATATCCGAAGTTAAATATTCCAACTAATTGGGGACTTAAACTGTAACAAGATTTTAATACTTTGTTTAATAATTACACCAGGATGTCGACTGAGTGTAACCCAAGGTTTTAATATTTTGTTATCAATTATACAAAGTGTCCTTGTACATAATTTCACCCCTGTTTTAATTATTCTAGTGGCTATTAATCCATTCCCGTGTCCGGTTAAATGAACGATTATTCGTACATATAAATACCCCGGCCATCGTGTCCGATCGAGTGTATATGGTAATTTATAGGGACGCCCAATTGTAAATCTTTATATTAACATTAACAAACTATCATTTAGTTAAACAAATATAAAGCCCATTAATAACCCATAGTCTAATTTCCACAAGTGTCGTTCTTTTGTCCAAACCCCAATTATGGTACAAAGCCCAATTATCCAATTTTAGTAATTAGCCCAACATCATGATTACTTCGGATTAAATAAGCATAATAATAACTTAGCTACGAGACATTAAATTAAAAAGGTTGAACATAACTTACAATGATTAAAAATAGCGTAGCGTTACACGGACAGAATTTCGACTTACACCCTTACAACATTTGCTAACATACCCTTATTATTAGGATTTAAAATTAAAATTAAAATTAAAATATAAATTATATATATATATTTACGTATATATTGAGAGAGAGATTGAATTTGGATGTTGAAAATGATCAGAATTCGGTTGGCTTTATAGGGAATTGAGTTCAGGGGTACTCCGCGACTCGCGGCAACTTTTGCCTTCAAACTCCGCGAGTCGCGGAGTTTGAAAATACAGCTCACCCTCCTTTGGCTTCTTTCTTACCGACGATTTATAAATATATTATAATATATATATTAATTTTAAGAATTAATTATATATTATATTATATTTATGTGCATAGTTGACTCGTAATTTTTAGTCCATTGCGTCGAGCGTTGAGAGTTGACTCATGTCCCGGTTCCGGATTTTCGAACGTCCTTGCGTACAATTCAATATCTTGTACTTTGCGTTTTGAATCTTGTACTCTTGTAATTTCGAGACGTTTCTTATCAATAATTGGAACCTCTTTGATTGTATTTTGTACTTTTGAGCTTTTTGGTCGTTTGCGTCTTCAATTCGTCGAATCTGTCTTTTGTCTTCACCTTTTATTATTTAAACGAATATCACTTTTAAATAGAACAATTGCAACTAAAAGCTTGTCTTTCTTGGGGAATAATGCTATGAAATATATGTTCGTTTTTAGCATTATCAAATATTCCCACACTTGAGTGTTGCTTGTCCTCAAGCAATATCGTCTTGAAATACTAGAATCACTTCTTTATTCTTCACACTTTGTACATCAGTGATTTCTATACGGCGGTATAAACAATGGTAGTAACGATATGGTTTACAGTCCCACATGACTATAAAAATTTAAATCCATTAAGGAAATTGGATCTTTATGAAAACATTTGATCTTTTGAAAATTAAATCTAGTTTTTACCCTAGATAAGTTTACCGGAATAACCCTTCACCGGTGTTTGCAAAATATTTTTGTGGGTTTGGTGGGTTTCAGATTTGAAAATTTTAGCTCAAAACTTATGGTTTTGTGTCACCCACTTGCTAACCTTGTATTTGGAAAGCAACACGTCCAGTTTACTTGTCCCGTATATTACCTTTCGGTAAACTATCATCCGGTTGTAAAGGAAAGCGTTGAACAAGCAACTGTTAAGGCAATGTCCCCTGACATGCTTTTAATTATGGTCTATAACGTGTCGGACGCAATTATTATCCTTTGTAGGAGCAATAGTAAAGCTCACCCTTATAATTTGTCGGTCTGGCACAAGGTCCTGTCTTTGACCATGCTATGCAACCACCGTTCTTACGGTTGACACCCGATTTGGTTCAGATAACCTAATGAATTCCCGGTGAATTCCTAGGATTTTACGTTCAATGGTAATGAACGCATTGAAAATGGGTTTTCAGAAAACAAATCGGTTTATAATTTTGATCAAAATATTTTCTCGTTCAAGCTCGAGTTTAGATATCATTGAATTCCATGAGTTTGAATTCTCAATCTTTAAGGTCAATCTCTAGGATTGAGTAATATCAGGCTTAAAGGCTGATTTTTAATCTTTAAGGAGATTATCCTTTCTGGGGATCTGATTCATTAGTCTTATCCAGCTAATTTACACGGTGCCCTCCCCATTTTACAAGACAGATCCTCTCATGGTTAGGATAAGTCTGACCACTTGGCGACCCTGTTTGATGCTGAGGTCCGTGGATTTCCTGCTGATTTTAGTGATGACTTTTCTAGGTTTTTCGTCAACCTACAGCTGGTCTGGACGACAACTTCTTGACCTAAATCAAGAAGCGCGTGTCTTTTTCGGAAGACTTTACTTCCTTTTAATGATGGAATTGATTCATCGTGTAGATCCATCTCTTCTTTTCTTTCATCGGGTAAAATAGTTTAGTTTAGTCCAAAGCAAAAGTATTTTCAGTTATTTGTTACAAAAATATGTGACATATGTTTAAGATAACTTGGTAATTTTTTCCACACTTGGCTTTTATTTTCCTTTTTATTGTCCTCTATTCCATTTTAAATGAATTTTAACATTTTGGTTTGTTTCTCAATTTATGTCCTTTCTGAGGTAACAATAATTTCGGTGTTAACACCTAGTTTTATCGTTCATAAATATGTATAAACATGATTTTGAGTTCATTTAATTAAAAATTTTGAAAATTTTTACTAGAATTGGGTAGTCAGTATATAAGACTAGGGCTGTTCTTTATCATCAGAGAGCACTAGATTCTAATACAACTACTACGTTACTAGTATTTTTAATGGTAACCAAGTGTTTAAGATAAAAATTTTAAAAATCCGAAAGAATTTAACCCCTTCCCACACTTAAGATCTTGCAATGCCCTCATTTGCAAGAAATCAGTAACAATTTAAATTATTAAGGGTGATTTGTGTGAAAATGAATAAATTTTACCAAAGTTTCCAAACATATTTGTGTTTGCTTGCTGAATGATAAATGGTGCATATCATTTGTTCATTCCGTCTTGTTGTTATTTCACATATATTTTGCATCTTGTCGTCAAAATTAGTTGCTTTTGCTGAACTTAATGCCAGTCTTTGAAAATGCGTTGTTTTACCCTGTTGTGTACATAAGATAAACTGCAAACATATATACATATTTTTGAAGTTTGGTATATTACCCCACATTCAAAAATTATTAAAATCTAAGAATAAAAGTTAGAAAATTATAAAAACTATTACAATATTAAATAAGTATTAAACGTATCAACATTACAAATTACAAAATAAATAAAACTAAGTAGACTAGGGATGATACTGATACCAGTAGGGGTTCCATGCATAACCATAGGTGCTATAAAATGCTTCAGCTGGGTTATACATAGGATACGGTGGTTGAATCTCTATAGACCAGGGAGGGAATATGGGCTTTGGAGTAGGAATATAGTTTCTACCTATATGTTGGCAATAAGCTATGATTTGGTTTTAATGAACTTGCCAATCTTCAAATGCTCTTTGTCTAGCATTTTCGTACTCCTGTGAAGCTATAAACCTTTGCATTTCTTGCATTTCATTTCCCCCTCCTACATTACCTTGCTGTTGGTTTCTCTCAACCTGTGGATGTCTACCATGGTATTGTACTGCGGCGTTATTTCGCCTCTTCAAAACTTTCGCACCATGGTATACATTTAAACCTATTGTATCGCGGGGTTCTGGTTCTTCGACTAGTAATCCCCCCTGACTTATATCCACACCGAGATATTCAGCAATCAAAGTAATAAATATACCACCTCCTATTATGCTATGCGGTCTCATCCCCCTAACCATAGCTGATAAATAATAACCCACACAATAAGGTATACTTACAGCGCTTTGTGGGTCTCGAATACACATATGGTAAAACAAATCCTGTTCATTTACCTTTTCCTTGTTCTTACCTCTTTGTGTAATCGAATTAGCTAAAAACCTATGAATTACTCTTAATTCAGCTCTATCTATATCCAAATAAGAGTAATTTCCCCCTTTGAATCGGTGATGGCTTGTCATTTGACTCCATACACCATGTGTATCAAAATTTTCATCTATCTTTCTACCATTTAGTATCAACCCTCTACAATCGGCGGATGCTAACTCCTCAGGCGTATATATACGTAAAGCCTGAGCCATGTCTAGTAAAGACATGTGGCGCATCGAACCTCCTAACAAAAATCTAATAAAAGATCGATCGGTTAAACTAGCTACCCGATCGTTTAATTCTATACTACACAACAATTCTTCACACCATACTTTATATAAAGGTCTACGCATGGTGAATAAACGTACCCAGTCGTTAAAAGTAGAATTACCATACCTCTGTGCAAGTAATTCCCTAATTGGCCCGGCCAATTCTACAGCTTCTAATGGTCCCCATTCTATGACCCTAGGTACCTCAACAACTTTAGAATGAAGAGTATGCAAACCCCTTTGGTATTTTGGATAATCTATCCAAAGTCTGTCAAATCTCAGGTTCGGGTGCAAATCTTCCAAGTGCATATCAGAAAATGTCATGACTGGATGAGGTATATCTTGTTTGTAGTAGTTATCCACCTCCTGTTGTTCCGCATTCTCAGTAGGAGCATTGCGAGCTTGGGATGAAGATTCACCCCTTTCAGTCTGCAAAACACATGAAACATAATTTTTGTGCATCCAAATATGCATTAGTGTCAGTAAAATCATCAATCAAAATAATTACAATGACATGATCAATTTATATCAAACTTAAGCTCATTTTCATATTTTTATCAAATCTACACTTTTTCAAATAAGCATATACGAAAATGTTCACCAAGTTCATAAGCATTCAACTCAAATAACATGTCAAAATAATCATTACTAGCAATTAAACAAGTTTCAAATGGCATTATCTCTCAAAAATCAAGTTCATGAATTTTAGACTTGAAAAAGTCCACTTTAATTCTCAAAATCATGTTTAGGCTCAAAGTTTGGATCATTTAACTACCTAAACATGTTACACTACTTAATTTAGCAACAATTCATGACAAAAATTGGCCATAACCTGTTTATATCAAAAAGCCCCAAATTGCTCAAGAACACAAACCCTAGATTATTCAAAATTTGAAGTTTAAGGCTTCTAATCATGTTAAATAGCATCAATCTAGGTTATACAAGCATAATACATAAACAATTTAAGCATAATTACACTAAAAAACATCAAAATCAAATTGGGGAAAAAATTGTTCAAGAACACTAATTTTCGGATTAAATGGTGTTTAGGTGTAGAAATTTACCGTTTTTCTTGAGTAATTCCTTGATAGCATCCTTCTCAACATGATTTTAGTAAAAGATTTGATGATTAACGGTTAAAAATTGTGATTTTGGGGGTGTTTTCTCGGGTTTTTGCGCAGTATTTTCGGGTTTATTTTCGCTGTATGTGTGGTGTGGGTTGGGGACTGATCAGTTCTGTCCCTTTTATTTTTTTTCGGTATTTTTGGAACTCCGCGAGTCGCGGTGTTTTTCCCTTTCAAACTCCGCGAGTCGCGGAGTTTGTATTTTATATATATATATATATATATATATATATATATATATATATATATATATATATATATATATATATATATATATATATCTTATACTAATTAAAACAATAAAGTAATTAATTTTAAAATTTTGTTTCCCTTGTTATTTAGGACGAGGTCGTTTCGGATCGATGTCCTAGTCCGTCCTTTGACAAAATTTTAAAATTTGTCTTTTTGTAGCGATTGTTTTAAAAGCTAAGATTTTTGGGGTTTTTTTAATGTTTTTGGCATACTTTAATTCAATAAGATTAAAAATAATGATAATAAAAGTTCTCGTCCCTCCCTTAGGTAAAGCAATTTCGGTTCAAAGACCTAGTCTTCAACTTACGACGAATTTTAAAAATCATATTTTTAACTTAATGAGATAAAGTAAATTTTTGTTTTTAAATTCACACAACTTAAATATAAAATTCAAAATTAATATTAAAAATTCACACCAAACTTACAATTTAAAATGCATAAAAATAAAATTCATATTTTAAAAATTAAAAATTCACACCAAACTTAATTTAAAAATTCATATTATAAATTCACACCAAACTTATATTAATTTTTCAAATATTTACAATTTTAAATATATTGTTTTTACAAAGTTTACAATATTAATTTAAGATTTATATATTAATTTTAAAAACATGGTAAAAATAAAATTAAAAATCTTTTTGGCTTTTTATCCCACTTTAATCAATCAAATATTATCAAAAATATGCGCCCCTCTTTTCGATAAAGTAATTTCGGTTCCAAGACCTAATTTAACTCATGACGAATTTTTGAAATATTTTGGGTTGATTGATTAAAGATATTTATACCTTAAGAATAAACGTTAAATTTCACAGTGATGTAATAAATTTTTGTATGATATCAATAATTTCGGTCGCCAAACCTAATTTTATTCAATACCAATTTAATACTTTATAGCGAATAAATTAGCGTTTATTATCAAAAGGTTAAAAATAAATAAAAAAAATTAAAAAACTGTACAGACATACCTGTGAAATAGATTTCTTAGTTATATGATCTATCCCATTCATAAGATAGTCGGTTTAATTGGTTTTCCATGGCTACATAGGCGTAACCTCGAGCATTCAGTGTTTTTTCTTCTAAACATATGAACGGTCCGTCTCTGCATAAAGTAACAAATTCGGTATTTGAATAGGTTTGATTATTTGAACATTTACCTCCATGTGACCATTTTCCGCATTTGTGACATCTTTCTAGGTGTCGTGCTCTTCTTTTCGCTGCGGATTTTGATTTTCCTTTACCAAATTGTAACTTATTATCTTCGCATCTGGATTCTTTTCTAACTCCGTCCAATCTTTCTCTGATTACTGATACTATTTCACTCGGAAGTGTGTCATTATTACGTTTAGTGATCAAAGCGTGTAGCATTAGACTATGGTTTAGTTCACAGGCAGTCTTCATTTCCTAAAAAAAATAAAAATTCAGAATGGGGGGAGAAGACTAGTTCTTTAGGGTCTGCTAGGGAAAGACCATTCGGGTTCCATTTTCGAGAACTACACGAAAACAGACAATCTAACTCTAACAGAAATACATATTATCCTTTAAAGACTTGATTCTCCCCACACTTAGTTAGTTGTGGTATCGAAATTGTGATTAACTTCATTGTCTTCTTCCATCGGACCATGTATGTAATGTTTAACTCTGTGACCATTAACTTTAAATTCAATCCCATTTGAATTTATTAATTCTATCGTTCCGTATGGGAAAACTCTTTTGACTATGAATGGTCCAGACCATCTTGATTTCAATTTTTCAGTAAATAGCTTGAATCGTGAATTGAAAAGAAGAACTCTGTCTCCTTCTTTAAATTCTTTTAAACTTCTGATTCTTTTATCATGCCATTTCTTCGTTTTTTCTTTATAGATTAATGAATTTTCGTATGCTTCATGTCTTAACTCTTCCAATTCGTTTAGTTGACTTAATCGTAGACGTCCAGCTTCATGTATATCAAGATTACATGTCTTCAAAGCCCAAAATGCTTTGTGTTCAATTTCTACTGGAAGATGACATGCTTTTCCATAAACAAGTCTAAAAGGTGTGGTTCCAATTGGAGTTTTGTAGGCTGTTCTAAAAGCCCAGAGTGCATCCTCCAATTTAATGGACCATTCCTTCGGATTTGATCCTACGGTTTTCTCTAGAATACGTTTTAAAGCTCAGTTGGTATTTTCAACTTGTCCACTTGTTTGTGGATGATATGCGGTGGAGATTTTATGAGTTACTCCATATCTTTTAAGAACTTTCTCAAGTTGATTATTACAGAAATGAGTACCCCGATCACTTATTAAAGCTTTCGGTGTTCCAAACCTTGCAAAAAGACGTTTTAAAAAGTTGACTACAACTCGTGCATCGTTAGTTGGGAGAGCTTGTGCTTCCGCCCATTTAGATACATAATCAATGGCTACGAGTATATATAGATTATTATGAGATTTTGGAAATGGACCCATAAAGTCAATGAAATGTCCCGTTCTTATTGATTAAAAACGTTCCATATTAATTGATTTCGTTGCGAGGTTTTGACCTCTATATGAGACGTTTTTCAAAGACTGCATTCATTTTAAAACAAAACATAACCTTTATTTCATCAATAAAGGTTTAAAAAGCTTTACGTAGATTATCAAATAATGATAATCTAAAATATCCTGTTTACACACGACCATTACATAATGGTTTACAATACAAATATGTTACAACAAAATAAGTTTCTTGAATGCAGTTTTTACACAATATCATACAAGCATGGACTCCATATCTCGTCCTTATTTAAGTATGCGACAGCGGAAGCTCTTAATAATCACCTGAGAATAAACATGCTTAAAACATCAACAAAAATGTTGGTGAGTTATAGGTTTAACCTATATATATCAAATCATAATAATAGACCACAAGATTTCATATTTCAATTCACATCCCATACATAGAGATAAAAATCATTCATATGGTGAACACCTGGTAACCGACATTAACAAGATGCATATATAAGAATATCCCCATCATTCCAGGACACCCTTCGGATATGATATAAATTTCGAAGTACTAAAGCATCCGGTACTTTGGATGGGGTTTGTTAAACCCAATAGATCTATCTTTAGGATTCGAGTCAATTAGGGTGTCTGTTCCCTAATTCTTAGATTACCAGACTTAATAAAAAGGGGCATATTCGATTTCGATAATTCAACCATAGAATGTAGTTTCTCGTACTTGTGTCTATTTTGTAAATCATTTATAAAACCTGCATGTATTCTCATCCCAAAAATATTAGATTTTAAAAGTGGGACTATAACTCACTTTCACAGATTTTTACTTCGTCGGGAAGTAAGACTTGGCCACTGGTTGATTCACGAACCTATAACAATATATACATATATATCAAAGTATGTTCAAAATATATTTACAACACTTTTAATATATTTTGATGTTTTAAGTTTATTAAGTCAGCTGTCCTCGTTAGTAACCTACAACTAGTTGTCCACAGTTAGATGTACAGAAATAAATCGATAAATATTATCTTGAATCAATCCACGACCCAGTGTATACGTATCTCAGTATTGATCACAACTCAAACTATATATATTTTGGAATCAACCTCAACCCTGTATAGCTAACTCCAACATTCACATATAGAGTGTCTATGGTTGTTCCGAAATATATATAGATGTGTCGACATGATAGGTCTAAACATTGTATACGTATCTATGGTATCTCAAGATTACATAATATACAATACAAGTTGATTAAGTTATGGTTGGAATAGATTTGTTACCAATTTTCACGTAGCTAAAATGAGAAAAATTATCCAATCTTGTTTTACCCATAACTTCTTCATTTTAAATCCGTTTTGAGTGAATCAAATTGCTATGGTTTCATATTGAACTCTATTTTATGAATCTAAACAGAAAAAGTATAGGTTTATAGTCGGAAAAATAAGTTACAAGTCGTTTTTGTAAAGGTAGTCATTTCAGTCGAAAGAACGACGTCTAGATGACCATTTTAGAAAACATACTTCCACTTTGAGTTTAACCATAATTTTTGGATATAGTTTCATGTTCATAATAAAAATCATTTTCTCAGAATAACAACTTTTAAATCAAAGTTTATCATAGTTTTTCATTAACTAACCCAAAACAGCCCGCGGTGTTACTACGACGGCGTAAATCCGGTTTTACAGTGTTTTTCGTGTTTCCAGGTTTTAAATCATTAAGTTAGCATATCATATAGATATAGAACATGTGTTTAGTTGATTTTAAAAGTCAAGTTAGAAGGATTAACTTTTGTTTGTGAACAAGTTTAGAATTAACTAAACTTTGTTCTAGTGATTACAAGTTTAAACCTTCGAATAAGATAGCTTTATATGTATGAATCGAATGATGTTATGAACATCATTACTACCTTAAGTTCCTTGGATAAACCTACTGGAAAAGATAAAAATGGATCTAGCTTCAACGGATCCTTGGATGGCTCGAATTTCTTGAAGCAGAATCATGACACGAAAACAAGTTCAAGTAAGATCATCACTTGAAATAAGATTGTTATAGTTATAGAAATTGAACCAAAGTTTGAATATGATTATTACCTTGTATTAGAATGATAACCTACTATAAGAAACAAAGATTTCTTGAGGTTGGATGATCACCTTACAAGATTGGAAGTGAGCTAGCAAACTTGAAAGTATTCTTGATTTTATGTAACTAGAACTTGTAGAATATATGAAGAACACTTAGAACTTGAAGATAGAACTTGAGAGAGATCAATTAGATGAATAAAATTGAAGAATGAAAGTGTTTGTAGGTGTTTTTGGTCGTTGGTGTATGGATTAGATATAAAGGATATGTAATTTTGTTTTCATGTAAATAAGTCATGAATGATTACTCATATTTTTGTAATTTTATGAGATATTTCATGCTAGTTGCCAAATGATGGTTCCCACATGTGTTAGGTGACTCACATGGGCTGCTAAGAGCTGATCATTGGAGTGTATATACCAATAGTACATACATCTAAAAGCTGTGTATTGTACGAGTACGAATACGGGTGCATACGAGTAGAATTGTTGATGAAACTGAACGAGGATGTAATTGTAAGCATTTTTGTTAAGTAGAAGTATTTTGATAAGTGTATTGAAGTCTTTCAAAAGTGTATAAATACATATTAAAACACTACATGTATATACATTTTAACTGAGTCGTTAAGTCATCGTTAGTCGTTACATGTAAGTGTTGTTTTGAAACCTTTAGGTTAACGATCTTGTTAAATGTTGTTAACCCAATGTTTATAATATCAAATGAGATTTTAAATTATTATATTATCATGATATTATCATGTATGAATATCTCTTAATATGATATATATACATTAAATGTCTTTACAACGATAATCGTTACATATATGTCTCGTTTAAAAATCATTAAGTTAGTAGTCTTGTTTTTACATATGTAGTTCATTGTTAATATACTTAATGATATGTTTACTTATCATAGTATCATGTTAACTATATATATATCCATATATATGTCATCATATAGTTTTTACAAGTTTTAACGTTCGTGAATCACCGGTCAACTTGGGTGGTCAATTGTCTATATGAAACATATTTTAATTAATCAAGTCTTAACAAGTTTGATTACTTAACATGTTGGAAACATTTAATCATGTAAATATCAATCTCAATTAATATATATAAACATGGAAAAGTTCGGGTCACTACAGTACCTACCCGTTAAATAAATTTCATCCCGAAATTTTAAGCTGTTGAAGGTGTTGACGAATCTTCTGGAAATAGATGCGGGTATTTCTTCTTCATCTGATCTTCATGCTCCCAGGTGAACTCGGGTCCTCTACGAGCATTCCATCGAACCTTAACAATTAGTATCTTGTTTTGCTTAAGTCTTTTAACCTCACGATCCATTATTTCGACGGGTTCTTCGATGAATTGAAGTTTTTCGTTGATTTGGATTTCATCTAACGGAATAGTGAGATCTTCTTTAGCAAAACATTTCTTCAAATTCGAGACGTGGAAAGTGTTATGTACAGCCGCGAGTTGTTAAGGTAACTCAAGTCGGTAAGCTACTGGTCCGACACGATCAATAATCTTGAATGGTCCAATATACCTTGGATTTAATTTCCCTCGTTTACCAAAGCGAACAACGCCTTTCCAAGGTGCAACTTTAAGCATGACCATCTCTCCAATTTCAAATTCTATATCTTTTCTTTTAATGTCAGCATAGCTCTTTTGTCGACTTTGGGCAGTTTTCAACCGTTGTTGAATTTAGATGATCTTCTCGGTAGTTTCTTGTATAATCTCTAGACCCGTAATCTGTCTATCCCCCACTTCACTCCAACAAATCGGAGACCTACACTTTCTACCATAAAGTACTTCAAAAGGCGCCATCTCAATGCTTGAATGGTAGCTGTTATTGTAGGAAAATTCTGCTAACGGTAGATGTCGATCCCAACTGTTTCCGAAATCAATAACACATGCTCGTAGCATGTCTTCAAGCGTTTTTATCGTCCTTTCGCTCTGCCCATTAGTTTGTGGATGATAGGCAGTACTCATGTCTAGACGAGTTCCTAATGCTTGCTGTAATGTCTGCCAGAATCTTGAAATAAATCTGCCATCCCTATCAGAGATAATAGAGATTGGTATTCCATGTCTGGAGACGACTTCCTTCAAATACAGTCGTGCTAACTTCTCCATCTTGTCATCTTCTCTTATTGGCAGGAAGTGTGCTGATTTGGTGAGACGATCAACTATTACCCAAATAGTATCAAAACCACTTACAGTCCTTGGCAATTTAGTGATGAAATCCATGGTAATGTTTTCCCATTTCCATTCTGGGATTTTGGGTTGTTGAAGTAGACCTGATGGTTTCTGATGCTCAGCTTTGACCTTAGAACACGTCAAACATTCTCCTACGTATTTAGCAACATCGGCTTTCATACCCGGCCACCAAAAATGTTTCTTGAGATCCTTGTACATCTTCCCCGTTCCAGGATGTATTGAGTATCTGGTTTTATGAGCTTCTCTAAGTACCATTTCTCTCATATCTCCAAATTTTGGTACCCAAATCCTTTCAGCCCTATACCGGGTTCCGTCTTCCCGAATATTAAGATGCTTCTCCGATCCTTTGGGTATTTCATCCTTTAAATTTCCCTCTTTTAAAACTCCTTGTTGCGCCTCCTTTATTTGAGTAGTAAGGTTATTATGAATCATTATATTCATAGATTTTACTCGAATGGGTTCTCTGTCCTTCCTGCTCAAGGCATCGGCTACCACATTTTCCTTCCCCGGGTGGTAACAAATCTCAAAGTCGTAATCATTCAACAATTCAATCCACCTACGCTGCCTCATATTCAGTTGTTTCTGATTAAATATGTGTTGAAGACTTTTGTGGTCGGTATATATAATACTTTTGACCCCATATAAGTAGTGCCTCCAAGTCTTTAATGCAAAAACAACCGCACCTAATTCCAAATCATGCGTCGTATAATTTTGCTCGTGAATCTTCAATTGTCTAGACGCATAAGCAATCACCTTCGTTCGTTGCATTAATACACAACCGAGACCTTGCTTTGATGCGTCACAATAAATCACAAAATCATCATTCCCTTCAGGCAATGACAATATAGGTGCCGTAGTTAGCTTTTTCTTCAATAACTGAAACGTTTTCTCTTGTTCATCCTTCCATTCAAATTTCTTCCCTTTATGCGTTAATGCAGTCAAGGGTTTTGCTATTCTGGAAAAGTCTTGGATGAACCTTCTGTAGTAACCAGCTAGTCCTAAAAACTGGCGTATGTGTTTCGGAGTTTTCGGGGTTTCCCACTTTTCAACAGTTTCTATCTTTGCCGGATCCACCTTAATACCTTTTTTGTTCACTATGTGACCGAGGAATTGAACTTCTTCCAACCAAAATACACACTTTGAAAATTTAGCGTACAATTCTTCCTTCCTCAATACTTCTAACACCTTTCTCAAATGTTCACCGTGTTCTTGGTCATTCTTTGAGTAAATAAGTATGTCATCAATGAAAACAATGACAAACTTGTCAAGGTATGGTCCACACACTCGGTTCATAAGGTCCATGAACATAGCTGGTGCATTAGTTAAACCAAATGGCATGACCATAAACTCGTAATGACCGTAACGTGTTCTGAAAGCAGTCTTTGGAATATCATCTTCTTTCACCCGCATTTGATGATACCCGGAACGTAAGTCAATCTTTGAATAAACAGACGAGCCTTGTAGTTGATCAAATAAGTCGTCGATTCTCGGTAGTGGGTAGCGGTTCTTGATGGTAAGTTTGTTCAACTCTCGGTAGTCGATACACAACCTGAATGTACCATCTTTCTTCTTGACAAACAAAACAGGAGCTCCCCACGGTGACGTGCTTGGTCGAATGAAACCATGCTCTAAAAGTTCTTGTAATTGGCTTTGCAGTTCTTTCATCTCGCTGGGTGTGAGTCTGTAAGGAGCACGAGCTATTGGTGCAGCTCCTGGTACAAGATCTATTTGAAATTCAACGGATCGATGTGGGGGTAATCCCGGTAATTCTTTCGGAAATACATCGGGAAATTCTTTTGCGACGGGAACATCATTGATGCTCTTTTCTTCAGTTTGTACTTTCTCGATGTGTGCTAGAACAGCATAGCAACATTTTCTTATTAGTTTTTGTGCCTTCAAATTACTAATAAGATGTAGCTTCGTGTTGCCCTTTTCTCCGTAAACCATTAAGGGTTTTCCTTTTTCTCGTATAATGCGAATTGCATTTTTGTAACAAACGATCTCTGCTTTCACTTCTTTCAACCAGTCCATACCGATTATCACATCAAAACTCCCTAACTCTACTGGTATCAAGTCAATCTTAAATGTTTCACTAACCAGTTTAATTTCTCGATTCCGACATATATTATCTGCTGAAATTAATTTACCATTTGCTAATTCGAGTAAAAATTTACTATCCAAAGGCGTCAATGGACAACTTAATTTAGCACAAAAATCTCTACTCATATAGCTTCTATCCGCACCCGAATCAAATAAAACGTAAGCAGATTTATTGTCAATAAGAAACGTACCCGTAACAAGCTCCGGGTCTTCCTGTGCCTCTGCCGCATTAATATTGAAAACTCTTCCGCGGCCTTGTCCATTCGTGTTCTCCTGGTTCGGGCAATTTCTAATAATGTGGCCCAGTTTTCCACATTTATAACAAACTACATTGGCATAACTTGCTCCGACACTACTTGCTCCGCCATTACTCGTTCCGACACCATTTGTTCCTTTCGTTCTATTAACCCCTGGTCCGTAGACCTCACACTTCGCCGCGCTATGACCATTTCTTTTACACTTGTTGCAAAATTTGGTGCAGAACCCCGAGTGATACTTTTCACACCTTTGGCATAGCTGCGTCTGATTGTTGTTGTTGTTGCGGTTATTATTGTTGTTGGGATGATTGTTGTAGTTGCTGTTGTTGTTGTTGTTGTTGTTGTTGTTGTTGTTGTTGTTGTTGTTGTTGTTGGGCCGTTTATTGTAGTTGCGATTGATGTTGCGATTGTTGGGATAATTGTTGCGATTATTGTTGTAATTACTGTTGTTGTTGTATTGGTGATTCTTATCACCGTTTTCCTCCCACTTTCTTTTGACTTGCTTCACATTGGCCTCTTCAGCAGTCTGTTCTTTAATTCTTTCTTCAATCTGGTTCACTAGTTTGTGAGCCATTCTACATGCCTGTTGTATGGAGGCGGGCTCATGTGAACTTATATCTTCTTGGATTCTTTCCGGTAATCCTTTCACAAACACGTCGATCTTCTCTTCCTCATCTTCGAATGCTCCCGGACACAATAGGCACAATTCTGTGAATCATCTTTCGTACGTGGTAATATCAAATCCTTGGGTTCGTAACCCTCTAAGTTCTGTCTTGAGCTTATTGACCTCGGTTCTGGGACGGTACTTCTCGTTCATCAAGTGCTTGAATGCTGACCACGGTAGTGCGTACGCATCGTCTTGTCCCACTTGCT
This sequence comes from Rutidosis leptorrhynchoides, assembly GCF_046630445.1. Taxonomy (NCBI): domain Eukaryota; kingdom Viridiplantae; phylum Streptophyta; class Magnoliopsida; order Asterales; family Asteraceae; genus Rutidosis; species Rutidosis leptorrhynchoides. The sequence goes on along the minus strand of NC_092342.1, from coordinate 100,159,169 downwards.
CTAGATAGGTATTCCACCATGTTAACGCAGAACCTGTGAAGGTATGCGTAGCGTACTTTACTTTGTCCTCTTCAGTACACTTACTTATGGCAAACACCGATTCGACCTTCTCGGTCCACCGTTTCAATCCGATCGGTCCTTCGGTTCCATCAAATTCCAAAGGTTTGCAGGCAGTGAATTCTTTGTAGGTGCATCCTACACGATTTCCTGTACTGCTAGATCCAAGGTTATTGTTGGTATGTAGCGCAGCCTGTACTGCGGCTATGTTTGAAGCTAGAAAAGTACGGAATTCCTCTTCATTCATATTCACGGTGTGTCGAGTAGTCGGTGCCATTTCCTTCAAAATAGTCAAATGGAACAAGTTAATCATACAGAATATTAAGAGTAGTTAATAGTATTTCGTAGTATAATATGAACTCATTTATAAAAGCTTTTTCTTCATATTAGCGTTTTATAAGTTTAAATTCGGGTAGTACCTACCCGTTAAGTTCATACTTAGTAGCTAATATACAATTCAACTACTACAATTCTATATGAAAAACTGATTATAATAATATTTCGCGTTCAAACTTTTATACAATATTTTACAAACTTACAATACCGCTTATTTTACATAAAGCATGAAATATAGCACACAATAACTTTGATACAAGATAGTTGTGAAGATAATTCTAGCTAGTACACAAGTCGTTCAGCAAAGGCAATAAAGACACGTAATTCATACGTCCAGAAACAAGTCATGCATTCTGGTTTTACTAGGACTACTTCCCATCCTTGGTCTTGTGGAACATAACCGTTATGGCCATTGATAAGACAGCGTGTTGTAACGTCGTCAAAGGGACGAGGGTTACGTAATGTCCAACAGTCCCGTAACAATCTAAAAACCTCATTTCTTACCCCAATTACCGACTCCGTCACTTGTGGGAACGTTTTGTTTAATAGTTGTAGGCCGATGTTCTTGTTCTCACTTTGGTGAGAAGCGAACATTACTAATCCGTAAGCATAACATGCTTCTTTATGTTGCATGTTAGCCGCTTTTTCTAAATCACGAAGTCCAATATTCGGATATATTGAGTCAAAATAATTTCTTAACCCATTGCGTAAAATAGCATTTGGGTTCCCCGCAATATATGCGTCAAAGTAAACACATCGTAACTTATGGATTTCCCAATGTGATATCCCCCATCTTTCGAACGAAAGCCTTTTATAAACCAAGGCATTCTTGGAACGTTCTTCGAATGTCTTACAAACTGATCTCGCCTTAAATAGTTGTGCCGAAGAATTCTGACCGACTCTAGACAAGATTTCATCAATCATGTCTCCGGATAGGTCTCTTAAAATATTGGGTTGTCTATCCATTTTGTGTTTTTATACTGTAAAATAGACAAGAGTTAGCTTCATAAAAAAAATACTTATTTAATACAAGCAATTTTTACATATATCATAAAGCATAAGCACACTATATTACATATATTACACCACACGAATACAACTATCTTATTCCGACTCACTTGTTTCTTCTTCATCGGTTTTGGTTCGTTTTGCCAAGTTTCTAGGGATATATGATGTTCCCCTAATACGAGCCGTAATTTTCCACATTGGTTTAGAAAAACCTGGTGGTTTAGAGGTTCCCGGGTCATTGTTACAACTTAAGGACTTCGGGGGTTGACGATACATATAAAGTTCATCGGGGTTGGAATTAGATTTCTCTATTTTTATGCCCTTTCCCTTATTATTTTCTTTTGCCTTTTTAAATTCAGTTGGGGTAATTTCTATAACATCATCGGAATTCTCGTCGGAATCCGATTCATCGGAGAATCTAAAGCATCCGGTACTTTGGATGGGATTTGTTAAACCCAATAGATCTATCTTTAGGATTCGCGTCAATTAGGGTGTCTGTTCCCTAATTCTTAGATTACCAGACTTAATAAAAAGGGGCATATTCGATTTCGATAATTCAACCATAGAATGTAGTTTCTCGTACTTGTGTCTATTTTGTAAATCATTTATAAAACCTGCATGTATTCTCATCCCAAAAATATTAGATTTTAAAAGTGGGACTATAACTCACTTTCACAGATTTTTACTTTGTCGGGAAGTAAGACTTGGCCACTGGTTGATTCACGAACCTATAACAATATATACATATATATCAAAGTATGTTCAAAATATATTTACAACACTTTTAATATATTTTGATGTTTTAAGTTTATTAAGTCAGCTGTCCTCGTTAGTAACCTACAACTAGTTGTCCACAGTTAGATGTACAGAAATAAATCGATAAATATTATCTTGAATCAATCCACGACCCAGTGTATACGTATCTCAGTATTGATCACAACTCAAACTATATATATTTTGGAATCAACCTCAACCCTGTATAGCTAACTCCAACATTCACATATAGAGTGTCTATGGTTGTTCCGAAATATATATAGATGTGTCGACATGATAGGTCGAAACATTGTATACGTGTCTATGGTATCTCAAGATTACATAATATACAATACAAGTTGATTAAGTTATGGTTGGAATAGATTTGTTACCAATTTTCACGTAGCTAAAATGAGAAAAATTATCCAATCTTGTTTTACCCATAACTTCTTCATTTTAAATCCGTTTTGAGTGAATCAAATTGCTATGGTTTCATATTGAACTATATTTTATGAATCTAAACAGAAAAAGTATAGGTTTATAGTCGGAAAAATAAGTTACAAGTCGTTTTTGTAAAGGTAGTCATTTCAGTCGAAAGAACGACGTCTAGATGACCATTTTAGAAAACATACTTCCACTTTGAGTTTAACCATAATTTTTGGATATAGTTTCATGTTCAAAATAAAAATCATTTTCTCAGAATAACAACTTTTAAATCAAAGTTTATCATAGTTTTTAATTAACTAACCCAAAACAGCCCGCGGTGTTACTACGACGGCGTAAATCCGGTTTTACGGTGTTTTTCGTGTTTCCAGGTTTTAAATCATTAAGTTAGCATATCATATAGATATAGAACATGTGTTTAGTTGATTTTAAAAGTCAAGTTAGAAGGATTAACTTTTGTTTGCGAACAAGTTTAGAATTAACTAAACTTTGTTCTAGTGATTACAAGTTTAAACCTTCGAATAAGATAGCTTTATATGTATGAATCGAATGATGTTATGAACATCATTACTACCTTAAGTTCCTTGGATAAACCTACTGGAAAATAGAAAAATGGATCTAGCTTCAACGGATCCTTGGATGGCTCGAAGTTCTTGAAGCAGAATCATGACACGAAAACAAGTTCAAGTAAGATCATCACTTGAAATAAGATTGTTATAGTTATAGAAATTGAACCAAAGTTTGAATATGATTATTACCTTGTATTAGAATGATAACCTACTGTAAGAAAAAAAGATTTCTTGAGGTTGGATGATCACCTTACAAGATTGGAAGTGAGCTAGCAAACTTGAAAGTATTCTTGATTTTATGTAACTAGAACTTGTAGAATATATGAAGAACACTTAGAACTTGAAGATAGAACTTGAGAGAGATCAATTAAATGAATAAAATTGAAGAATGAAAGTGTTTGTAGGTGTTTTTGGTCGTTGGTGTATGGATTAGATATAAAGGATATGTAATTTTGTTTTCATGTAAATAAGTCATGAATGATTACTCATATTTTTGTAATTTTATGAGATATTTCATGCTAGTTGCCAAATTATGGTTCCAACATGTGTTAGGTGACTCACATGGGCTGCTAAGAGCTGATCATTGGAGTGTATATACCAATAGTACATACATCTAAAAGCTGTGTATTGTACGAGTACGAATACGGGTGCATACGAGTAGAATTGTTGATGAAACTGAACGAGGATGTAATTGTAAGCATTTTTGTTAAGTAGAAGTATTTTGATAAGTGTATTGAAGTCTTTCAAAAGTGTATAAATACATATTAAAACACTACATGTATATACATTTTAACTGAGTCGTTAAGTCATCGTTAGTCGTTACATGTAAGTGTTGTTTTGAAACCTTTAGGTTAACGATCTTGTTAAATGTTGTTAACCCAATGTTTATAATATCAAATGAGATTTTAAATTATTATATTATCATGATATTATCATGTATGAATATCTCTTAATATGATATATATACATTAAATGTCTTTACAACGATAATCGTTACATATATGTCTCGTTTAAAAATCATTAAGTTAGTAGTCTTGTTTTTACATATGTAGTTCATTGTTAATATACTTAATGATATGTTTACTTATCATAGTATCATGTTAACTATATATATATCCATATATATGTCATCATATAGTTTTTACAAGTTTTAACGTTCGTGAATCACCGGTCAACTTGGGTGGTCAATTGTATATATGAAACATATTTTAATTAATCAAGTCTTAACAAGTTTGATTGCTTAACATGTTGGAAACATTTAATCATGTAAATATCAATCTCAATTAATATATATAAACATGGAAAAGTTCGGGTCACTACAGTCAATACCCCAAATGTCAAATACTTCACATACTTGGATGACATTTTGTGGCATTTCATCACGTTGACTTATTTTTCCGGTCCTTTGACAAGCATCACAGGATTTGCAAAGAAGGTGTGCGTCTTTGTAAACTGTAGGCCAATAGAACCCAGCATCATAAACTTTTCTTGCTGTTAGTTGAGGCCCATAATGCCCTCCTGTTGGTCCTGTGTGATAATGGTTTAAAATTTTACTGGCTTCATCTCCAAATACACATCGGCGTATTATTCCATCGCGACAACTTTTGAAAAGATGTGGATCTTCCCAAAAATAGTGTTTTATATCACTGAAGAATTTCTTTCGTTTTTGGTACGATAATCCTTTTTCAAGGAATCCACATACTAAGTAGTTTGCATAGTCTGCAAACCATGGAATTTCTTTATAATCTATCTTCACTAGATATTCATCAGGAAAGTTGTCTTGTATGGCCGATTCATTTAGAACTTCTAATTCGGGATTTTTAAGACGAGAAAGATGATCAGCGGCGAGATTTTCTGCTCCTCTTTTATCTCGGATTTCAATATCAAACTCTTGTAAGAGTAAGATCCAACGAATTAATCTTGGTTTAGAATCTTGTTTCGAAAATAGGTATCTAAGAGCAGAATGGTCGGTATAGACCACCGTTTTTGCTAGAACGAGATATGATCGAAATTTGTCAAACGCAAAGACAATAGCAAGGAGTTCTTTTTCAGTAGTTGTATAGTTCGTTTGTGCTCCTTGTAACGTCTTACTAGCATAATATATAGGTTGAAATCGTTTTTCAATCCTTTGTCCTAAAACGGCTCCCATTGCAAAATCACTTGCATCGCACATTAGTTCAAATGGTAGATTTCAATTTGGTGTTATCATGATTGGCGCATTAGTGAGTTTCTCTTTAAGAATATTAAAAGATTTGATACACTCACCTGAAAAGATGAATGGAGCATCCTTTTCTAGGAGTTTATTCATAGGAGTGGCAATTTTAGAAAAATCTTTTATGAAACGTCAGTAAAAACCGGCATGCCCTAGAAAACTCCTAACTCCTCTAACATTGGTGGGATGTGGAAGTTTAGCAATTACATCTACTTTAGCTCTATCCACTTCAATTCCTTCTTTTGAAATTTTATGACCAAGAACGATGCCTTCTTTAACCATAAAATGGCATTTCTCCCAATTAAGAACTAGATTTGATTGTTCGCATATAATAAGCATTCGTTCCAGATTAACTAGACATGATTCAAATGTATCACCGAAGACTGAAAAGTCATCCATGAAAACTTCCATGCATTCTTCTATCATGTCATGAAAAATCGCCATCATACACCTTTGAAAGGTTGCAGGGGCGTTACAAAGTCCAAATGGCATGCGTTTGTAAGCAAAAGTACCATAAGGGCACGTGAATGTGGTTTTCTCTTGATCTTCGGGTGCTATTGGAATTTGAAAATATTCGGAAAATCCATCTAGAAAACAATAGTAACTATTTTCGGCTAATCTTTCCAACATTTGATCAATGAAAGGTAAGGGAAAGTGATCTTTTCTGGTGACGTCATTTAATTTTCTATAATCAATACATACACGCCATCCTGTTACAGTCCTAGTAGGAATAAGCTCATTTTTCTCATTTGTAATGACAGTCATGCCACCCTTCTTAGGCACGCATTGAACTGGGCTTACCCATGGACTATCAGAGATTGGATAAATTAGACCTGCATCTAGCAGTTTAATAATCTCTTTCTTAACTACATCTTGCATATTAGGATTTAGTCTTCGTTGGCGTTGCACATACGTTTTATGACCTTCTTCCATAAGGATTTTATGTGTGCAATACGAAGGACTTATTCCTTTAATATCATGAATCTTCCATGCAATGGCTGGTTTATGAGCTTTCAACACAGAAATGAGTTGTGATTTCTCATTTTCAGTAAGAGAAGACGATATTATTACAGGTAATTCAGATTCACCATGTAAATAAGCGTATTCCAAATGGTTTGGAAGTGGCTTTAACTCTAATTTCGGAGGTTCTTCTATCGATGATTTGTATCGATATCTGTCTTCTTCTTTTAGCATTTGGATTTCTTCTATTGTTGGTTCATATCCATTAGCTATAAGTGTAGCTAACATTTCAGCTTCATCAATTGGTTCATTACCTTCTCCTAAAGAACATTCTCCTGTTCCTTGTAATTCTGGAAATTCTTCTAATAATTCTGCATGTGCATCTATAGTTTGAATATAATAACATGTATCATCTGCAGATTGTGGTTGTTGCATTGCTCTATCAACTGAAAAGGTAACACTCTCATCCTCTATACTTAGGGTCAATTTCTTACCGAACACGTCTATCATTGCTTTAGCCGTATTTAAGAATGGTCTTCCTAATATGAGAGGAACTTGAGAATCTTCTTCCATGTCCAGAACAACAAAATCTACTGGAAATACTAAAGTACCAACTTTAACTAGCATGTTCTCCATTATCCCTCTAGGATATTTTATTGATCTATCGGCTAGTTGTATGCTTATTCTGGTTGGTTTCAATTCTCCAAGGTCTAGTTTAGCGTATAGTGAATATGGCATTAGATTTATACTAGCACCTAAGTCTGCCAATGCTTCTATTGAACTAAGACTACCCAGAAAACATGGAATTGTGAAACTTCCTGGATCAGATAGTTTTTCTGGTATCTTATTCAACAGTACTGCTGAACAATTAGCATTCATGGTAACAGCCGAGAGTTCTTCCATTTTCTTTCTATTTGAGATTAGATCTTTCAAGAATTTAGCATATCTAGGCATTCCTGAAATCACATCAATGAAAGGAAGATTTACATTTATCTGTTTAAACATATCCAAGAATTTGGATTGCTCGGCTTCAAGTTTCTCTTTCTTCATTTTACTCGGGTAAGGAAGTGGTGGTTGGTATGGTTTAACATAAGGTTTAGCCTTAACTGTGTTATCTTCATTAACCTTTTCAACTACCGGTTCTTTTTCCTTATCTTGATTAGGTTGTGGTTCTTGTGGAGTAGGAATAGCTTCATCAGAAGTTACAGGTATTTCAGGTGGTTTAAGTGTTGTACCACTTCTTGTGGTAATGGCTTTAGCTGTTTTATTCCGGGGGTTAGTATTTGTATCACTAGGTAGACTTCTCGGTTTTCTTTCACTTATTAACCTTGCTAGGTTACTTACTTTTTGTTCCAGATTTTGAATAGAAGCTTGTTGATTTCTAAATGCTTGAGCATTTTGTTCATTAGTTTGTTTCTGAGATGTAAAAAACTGCGTTTGAGTTTCAACTAGCTTCGTCATCATATCTTCTAAATTTGGCTTTTTATCATCGGTTTGTTGTGGTGGTTTGTTTTGAAAATTAGGTCTTTGCTGATTGTAAGTATTGTTGGATACTTGTTGATTGCTAGGACCTTGTTGGTTGTTGTATGGAATATTTCGGTTATAGTTCTGATTTTGATTGTAAATAGGTCTTGGCGGTTGATAATTATTCTGATAATTATTTCTAGGCCTTTGGTTTATGTATGAAATATTCTCCCTTTGTTCCATTGTTAATTCAATACTGAGACAATCTTTTGTTAAATGTGGTCCTCCACACTGCTCACAACTAATTCGTATTGAGTGAATATCTTTAGTCATCTTTTCCATTCGTCTCTCAACAGCATCTATCTTTGCGGAAATGGAATCTAAGTCATGGCTAGAATCGGCTCTAGCTATTTTAGATGATCTAACGATATCTTTTTCTTGGTGCCACTCATGTGAGTGGGAAGCAGTGTTATCAATAATTTTGTAAACATCAGTTTCGGTTTTCTTCATAATAGAACCACCAGCTGCTATATCTATGTCTTTCCTTGTAGTGATGTCGCATCCTTGGTAGAATATTTGTACTATTTGACAGGTGTCTAAACCATGTTGCGGACATCCTCTCAATAACTTTCCAAATCTTGTCCAAGCCTCATATAGAGTTTCATTCGGCTTCTGTGTGAATGTAACAATTTCTCCTTGAAGTCTTACGGCTTTAGATGCAGGAAAGAATTGTTTAAGAAATTTTTCAACTAAAACATCCCATGTATCAATCGCCCCTTCAGGTAACGATTCCAACCAATCTTTGGCTTCTCCCTTTAAAGTCCAGGGAAATAACATGAGATATATCTGTTCATCCTCTACTTCTCGGATTTTAAATAGTGTGCAGATCCTATTAAAGGTACGTAAATGTTCATTTGGATCTTCCTTCGGCGCACCACTAAATTGGCATTGATTAGTCACCATGTGTAGAATTTGTCCTTTGATTTCATAATCTGGCGCATTAATGTCTGGATGAGTAATTGCATGACCTTGGCCAGTGCGTTTAGCTCTCATTCGGTCTTCCATACTTAAAGGTTCTAGATTCTCCATAATTGAATTTGTTGAATCGGAATCACTAGAGGATTCTGATTTAATGGTTCGTTCCTCAACAATCTCTGTTTGAATGATTGGTGGTTCCGGATGAAAATTTAGTGGTTCAGGATCTATGAATCGTTCCTGAATATTCTCCGGATTCTCAATTGTGAGGTCGGGTTCAAAAAATGGATTATCAGAAATTTGAACTGGAGTACTTGGTCGACTGGATGACGATTCTAAAGAAAAATCAACGGCGGTAATATTTGCTAAATGTCTTGATCTAGTTATAGGTGGTGAACGTACAAAAGGTGGTGAACGTCTTGCTCGGTGCATTCACTGAATATCCTATTAGTTTTTAAAAGGAAATAAAAATTATAATAAGTTATCCAATCAATAGACTTTTCTGATTTTGCCCACGTTTCGAATAGCCAAAAGATGCAGCAGATGGGCAGGATTCGTTTGGTCTCAATATAATTGAGGACTGTTTGGCTCCAATAACCCGGTCCACGTATAAATCCAACTATTACTACGAACCAGAAAATTTTGATGTCTATCAATTTAACCACTTAAAATAAATTTTCGTAATTTTAAGAAATTTAGATAAGAAGTAGAATAAAAATCTATGTCCTAAAACTAGAATAGCGAGAAATAAGAAAGAAAAAGAGTTCGTCGAAAAAGGTCGAAAAAGAAAAATGGTTGAAAAATAAAAGGTGATGGAAAAATAAAAGAAACTTATAACACTTAAAAACACTTGACTAACCTAACCTTATTACCACAACTAACTTAAAATTATAATCGCAAATTGAGATTACTAATTGGAATGATAATTGATACATAGGTAAAAGGTGTCTAAAAATATTAAAGCTTACAGGAAAAACTAAATCCCAAATGAAAATAACTTAAAAAGAAACTAAAACTTAAAAAGGCGTCGCAAAATTCTAAAGTACCTAAATCTTAGTCTAAAGAAAAAGCACTTAAGGGATTTTACGGCAAAGCCTAAAAATCTAGAAGTAAAAATAACTATGGCAAAAACTAAGTTTAAAACTAAATATGAGCTAAAAATACAAATATTACGCTAAAACTATTAAAAAAAACAAAATATAAAAATATACAAAAAGTTGTAAAAAGTACAATTTTTATAAAAATATTATTTTTATATTATTTATTTATTAAAACTATTAATTTTATATTTTATTTAAACTAATTTAACTAAATAAAACAAATAAATAAAAACTAAACTAAACAATATAATATAAATAAACTAATTAGGGTTTAAAATTAATTAAAATTAATAAAACCCGTAATTAATGCGAATTAGGGTTCCTGTGTACCCGTGTCAGGTCTGCTCCGCGAGTCGCGGTATTCGATGCTTCAAACTCCGCGAGTCGCGGGGTTTCAAAATTCAACTCAGGTACAGTTTTGAAATTCGACGCGTTTTTCTTTTTTATTTTTTTATTTTTTATTTTCTGTTTTATATTTTTTGTTTTAAAATCTAAAATATTTATATAATAAAAACTTATATTTTAAAAACTAGAATAAAAATAGAACTACTTTATAATTTTATAAATAAAAATCTTAAAACTAGATTTATATATATATTTTTTTCCGGTTTTTTTTATGTTTTAAATAAAAACAAAATACTTAAATAAAACTTATATACAAATAAAGAAACTTTATAAAACTTAAATATTTAACAAAATCTTAAAAATACTTATATTTTTGTTTTTCTTTTTATATTTTCGAATATTTAAAACGTATTTTTATAAAAGTGAATTTTAATAAACGTAAACTAAAAAAAATCTTTTTTTTATGTAGCATTGCGCTTCCGGCTTTTAAGCTAGATTGTTCCCCGGCAGCGGCGCCAAAAATACTTGATGGTTAAAGCTAAGGGGTATAAAATACTATTAAATTTTACAAGAAAATACTATTAAATACGATACAATTTTACACAAGATATTTATTTATTTAGAGAATGGATATACTTAAACCTTGCTACAACACTTATAGGCAGTGTACCTAATCGTACAGTAGTGTAGTTTTTAGTAAGTCCGGTTCGTTCCACAGGGAAAATCTTTAAACAAAGCTTAACGCTATATTAGTTTACTTTTATAAAAATACAAATATATATATAAATAATATTATTGTTATAAAGGGGGGTTTTTACCGTTTAATGACCGGTTTGTCGATTTTAAAACTTTAGTCGCAGTTAAAACCAAATGTAAAATAATAAAAAAAATACAAGACTTAATTTAAAGCGTAAAGTAAATAACGATAATGAAATTGCGAATAATAAAAGTGCGATAAAATAAACTTGCGATAATTAAAAAGTACGATAATTAAAAGTGCAATTAAATACAATAACAATAAAAATGCGATAATTAGAAGTGCAATTAAATATGAAATAAAGGAAATTAAATATGAAATAAAAGAATTATGCTTATTTAAACTTCCGTAACCATGATGTTTGACGTGTTAATTTTAGTTTTATGTCCATGGGTTAATTGTCCTTTGTCCTGGATTATTTAATATGTCCGTCTGGTTTTTGTCCATAACAGTCCATCGGTCATAAATATAAAGTGCGAGTGTCCTCGTCAAATTATCCTTATATCCGAAGTTAAATATTCCAACTAATTGGGGACTTAAACTGTAACAAGATTTTAATACTTTGTTTAATAATTACACCAGGATGTCGACTGAGTGTAATCCAAGGTTTTAATATTTTGTTATCAATTATACCAAGTGTCCTTGTACATAATTTCACCCCTGTTTTAATTATTCTAGTGGCTATTAATCCATTCCCGTGTCCGGTTAAATGAACGATTATTCGTACATATAAATACCCCGCCCATCGTGTCCGATCGAGTGTATATGGTAATTTATAGGGACGCCCAATTGTAAATCTTTATATTAACATTAACAAACTATCATTTAGTTAAACAAATATAAAGCCCATTAATAGCCCATAGTCTAATTTCCACAAGTGTCGTTCTTTTGTCCAAACCCCAATTATGGTACAAAGCCCAATTATCTAATTTTAGTAATTAGCCCAACATCATGATTACTTCGGATTAAATAAGCATAATAATAACTTAGCTACGAGACATTAAATTAAAAAGGTTGAACATAACTTACAATGATTAAAAATAGCGTAGCGTTACACGGACAAAATTTCGACTTACACCCTTACAACATTTGCTAACATACCCTTATTATTAGGATTTAAAATTAAAATTAAAATTAAAATATAAATTATATATATATATATATTTACGTATATATTGAGAGAGAGATTGAATTTGGATGTTGAAAATGATCAGAATACGGTTGGCTTTATAGGGAATTGAGTTCAGGGGTACTCCGCGACTCGCGGCAACTTTTGCCTTCAAACTCCGCGAGTCGCGGAGTTTGAAAATACAGCTCACCCTCCTTTGGCTTCTTTCTTACCGACGATTTATAAATATATTATAATATATATATTAATTTTAAGAATTAATTATATATTATATTATATTTATGTGCATAGTTGAATCGTAATTTTTAGTCCATTGCGTCGAGCGTTGAGAGTTGACTCATGTCCCGGTTCCGGATTTTCGAACGTCCTTGCGTACAATTTAATATCTTGTACTTTGCGTTTTGAATCTTGTACTCTTGTAATTTCGAGACGTTTCTTATCAATAATTGGAACCTCTTTGATTGTATTTTGTACTTTTGAACTTTTTGGCCGTTTGCGTCTTCAATTCTTCGAATCTGTCTTTTGTCTTCACCTTTTATTATTTAAACGAATATCACTTTTAAATAGAACAATTGCAACTAAAAGCTTGTCTTTCTCGGGGAATAATGCTATGAAATATATGTTCGTTTTTAGCATTATCAATCGTTTATATAATAGAAAAATATTATGTCGTATTACGCTTACGTTTTTAAAACCATATATATATATATATATATATATATATATATATATATATATATATATATATATATATATATATATATATATATATTTGTAATTTATAATTCAAAGTTTTAATTAAGTTCTTCAAATCTCATAAACAATTTATCTCATAAAACGTTTAAGTACTAAGTTTCTTTTTAAACTGAAAATGTTTTGTACGTTTGAAATTATATCAAATAAATATGATAATTCTGTTTTCCAAACTAAATATATTTAAGAATCATTTTAAAAGGTTGACATAATGAAAATCGTTATATCATAAAACGTTTTAGAAAAGTAACTTATATATTCAATATAAGTTTCAAGTTTTTAAATTACAGTTCATTGATGAAGCGTGGAATCAAATCCAAAGGTTAATGAACGTACAAAATCATTTTAAGGTAAAATGTCGATATTTATTTTCTAAATTATCTATATTCCCTAATTTCTCTTTCACGTTAAATAATATGAAAACTAAATTGTTATATTAACAAAAGTCTCAAGCGAAATATAATAAAGCATGTATTGGAAATCAAACAAGAATCTCCACTAACTTTTGTATAGGTCTCGTTAAGTGACACTTTGTTCTCACTTGTAATTCACTTTAACATTTATTCCGAATACCGTTAAAAAGGAAAGGTTTCCTAAATCAAAGTGGACCTCTCAATAGAGACTCGTAATCATACAATGTATCTGATAAATCAATCATTTAATATTATCTTCTAATTCCATTAATAACCATATTGAAACTAATACGTTAATGTAAAGTATTATACGTTTAATACATTGTTAATATTCTCAAGTTATTATATATACATATACCTATATATACATATTCATATCCAATTAAATAATGATTCTTGAATCGTCGGGATTTGGTCGAGGTTAAATGAATGTATGAACATAGTTTAGAATTCTTGAGATTCAACTCAACAAACTTTGCTTATTGTGTCGGGTTAATATAAAGATAAAGTTTAAATTTAGTCGAAAATTTCCGGGTCGTCACAGTACCTACCCGTTAAAGAAATTTCGTCCCCAAAATTTGATCGAGGTCGTCATGGGTAACAATAAGAATGTTTTCATGACAAATATGAGTTAATAAATAAAGTTTTTATCATCATTGAGTAATATGGATAAAACCATTTGATTTTTGTGAAGAGTACGAGTGAAGCTATCATAAAAGAGTGAAATGAGCAGGTGTAGATTCGTCATATCTTTTGACGTAGATAGGATTGATTTCCAAGTTCAAGAGATTTGGAGAAAATCTTCGTAATAAGATTTGATTCTTCGGTAATCAAGGGAATTAGGATCCGCTTTAAATGCGATCATCTGTTTTGATTGCTCTGTCGGATATTTTACTATAAATCCACCCCATTCGTTTCCTTACAACTCACACCTTCTATTCTTTCTCTCTTAACTCATATTTTAAAGCATTTGTCAATATGCTCCATCCAGTTCTACTTCTTGATATATTCCGAACTTTCATATCTGCCATTCTTCTTTTTCATCTACCACCGGAAGAATCTATTTACTTCTACTATACTCTTGGTTTTATAGTGTTTTTAGTCCTCCCGTGTCTTTATATTGCTATATGTATCGATATATATGGTTTGTAATTTCTGGGTTGTTGGTGGGCTTAATATCTTCCATTATATTTCAAAGTCCATGCTTCTGTCTTCTATAATCATAGTCATCCACAATTAATGCTATCTCTTATTTGCTGCGATTTATACTCCCATTTCTATTTCAGAGCTTCATTCTTTCGTTTCCTCTTCTTGCGATTAAGCACCGTTTGTAATGGTCCAGAATTTGCAGATATGAATTTCGGAATGAACATACTTAATGTTCTAAGAAGAAAATTGTAATGGTACGATCTTGATTTGTCAAATTACCAGAATACCTCGGAAAAAAAACCGAATCATCAAGAAAATATTTTCTTGATATGTTTAGAGGTTAGGTAGAACGTAAGAGTTGTGTACAGGGCACATGATGACGTTTTGGTCTGTGAATCATCACATTCCATTAGAAACTCAGCATGACTTACTGTAATATAATCACTTTGATCAAGTATCATTATATTATACTAACTCATGCTTCAGTTCCCAACACTACTTCTAAAACATTCATACTTTAAACTCAAAGGTTTCAGAATTTAGAAACTAAAATAGTTTCTTTTATGATATAACATAGATAGCGTAAAGAGGTAAATGATTTCGAATAACAATAGTTATGAAGATATCTTCAGAAATATCGAAGATTTTTATAAAGAAAGATACGATGATATCTTAGAATATCTAAGATCAGAGGATGATGAAGAATATTGTCCGCAAGGGTTTTAGAGTAAGGAGTAAGGTATTCTTTAATGACTTCAGCAGATACTGAATCATTTGGATTCTTTGAAGGCAAGTTTAGTCTTTGTGATTTGACCACAGCCTCCTTCATACTTTGCTCAATCCATTTTCCAGTTCCAAACCTTCTTTTTTCTGAGCTTTTCCAACACACTATTTTTTATCATCAAACTTTTTACTGTTAAGGTCGTTTATAGTTTTTGCTGCTTCATCATCATTTCGAGAAATATTTCGCAGTTCGGGGTGTTTTTCAGAAACTTCACATTCGAAGTATGTAAGTCCGTTATATGTACACATATAACTGTTGGCGTAGACATGCTGCGAGCTTTCAAAACACTGATTGCTAATTCCCAATGATTGGTATGGCAATTCTCGTTACAAGATGCAGACGAATAAATGATGGAGTTTTGATAAATATAATGATTTTTCGAAAAAAACAAAGATAAGTGGAGTTGTTGGTAAGTTTATTGCTAATGAAGAGAAATATAAACGGTTCCCCGGTAACGATGGTGAAAGGGCAACGTATATATCGAGGTTATAATAAGATGTTTCAACTAAAAAGTCGAAGTTGACTTGCTGGAGCTGTGACAAAACTGGCTACTTTGAAAAGGAATCGCAAAGTTATTTTTGCTAATAAATGCCAAAGAATCTGACGCGGATACGTGTTTAAACTTTTACTTTGGTTTCAAGAGTTTTTTTTTAGGTACATAACTGTGGGTAACATGTGGTTGGATCATCATCTCGATTGGTCATTATTTGAAGTGTCCTAAAGAAGTTTGAAGGGTCTGAACACCGATTATAATCGTTAATATACACATGATGTTCTAGCACAGTTTTGAAGTCAAAGTATAGCTTCGAAAGATGTAAGGATTTAAGAGTGATGATTTTGGTTATATCTCGAGTTGAATTCTGAGATTTCAAAATCAGAATATGTAATTAGATTTTGAATGAGTATGGTTGTTTTGATTTCTATAAAAGAATGTATATTGTTGTGAAAGTAGGGAGTATAATATATGATTTGCTGAATCAGATTCGTAAAATGTAACATATTAATTGTGAATTTATATATCTCTCGGGTATTACCTACCCATTAAAAAAAAATTTCACAATTAATATTTTGTACAAAAGAATTTTTATTACAGTCTTTATGAAAATATATATGTGTATATTTTCTTTAGATGTAACATAGATTTAATGAGTTAATATTAAATTAAACTCATTTGATTTACGGTTGAAACTAGAATTGAGTAATCCTTAAAACTTTAAAATTTCATAACTTTTACGGAGTATTTCTTCAATGTAATTGGAATTGGAATTTTGAATCAATACTTTGTTATTTGGTGCTCATGGAATTCTTATGAACTTCGCAAGGTACGAATGATGTTATCTGAAAAGTTTCGAGTACATCGATAATGAAAGTGTAAAATCAAACCTATATTTGAATAATACACTTGATTTATTATGAAATGAAATTCATTAAATTGAAACAGAGATTGTAATTAACGATGGTTAAGTTGCTGACGAAGGATGTATATCATAGCATATTAGTAATATGAATTAACCGAGTAGTTAAGATTCACACATAATAGCTTAGTACAGAAAGATTTATTATGGTTTACAAATTTATATATATAAGATATACATATAAATTCTTTAGTGGGAACGACTTAACACTTCATAACTCGTTGATATGGCATACTTGTTGTTGATTTGTAATGATGTCCACGGTGATTCTTGAACTGGCGAAGCTTGTGATATTGTAGATGCTGTTGGTACTGACGGTGCTGGTGATGTTGACGATACTGTTGATGCTGTTGGTAAAACGAGTCTAGTTTGTAAATCGTGCACCATTTCGGATAGGGTTTCTATTATTCCTTCTATCATTTTGGTTCATTCATCTAATTTATGGTTAGGGCTAGAATAGATAATCTCTAAGGCTTTAGAGATTACATAATCGCCGCAGAATGTTTCTCCCATGAAGTTATAGATTAATACTTCATCGGTTATTGTTGTTGGTACTCCTTGGTATCTACAGGGTGTATGACGTTGATGCTCGAGGTACAGATTGTATAGTTGAGGTTTACGACGCGGTTGTAGTTGGGGTTGGTAATGGTAATGTTGGCGTTGATGATGGTGGTACTGGTTATGCTGCTGGTGCTGCTGCTGGTGCCTGTAACCTTTGTACCATATTCTTCAAAGCCACTGATAGTGCTCCAAATGAACATATATTTAGGCACAATATCCTTCCAATATGTAAAGCTTTTAGTTACTATTGTTCTACTTTTATGTAATAATCGTTTAAATAAATAAGTGCGAAGACAAAAGAAGAAAATGACGATTTGAAGACGCAAACGACCAAAAAGCTCAAAAGTACAAAGTACAATCCAAGTAGTTCAAATTATTGATAAGAAACGTCTCAAAAGTTACAAGAGTACAAGACGCAAAACGCAAAGTACAAGATATTAAATCGTACGAAAGGACGTTCGAAAATCCGGAACCGGGACCTGAGCCAACTATCAACACACGATGCAACGGAGCTAAAATTACAAATCAACTATGCACATGAATATAATATAATATATATATAATTATATAAAATTATATATATATATTATATATATTAAATAAATATCTCGACAAGCTAGGAGCCAAAAAGTATGTGAAAGGATCCGAAACTAATCATCCGGACATCGTCCATATAGATTAAAAACGAATTACAATAGTTGATAACATCGCGAGGTACTTGACCTCTATATGATACATTTTACAAACGTTGCATTTATTTCTTAAAGGCAATCTATTATTACATCGAGAGTTGACATATTAGCCTAACATTTTATAACAACCAAATGATCTAATCTGCCATTTTCATAACAATAGTCTTTAATGAACTTCAATGACTCGAATGCAACGTCCTTGTATCATAGCTTAAATGGTCCCAAGTAGTATCCTTAACATGAGCTAATGCACAGCGGAAGACTTAATTCGTACCTGAGAATAACATGCTTTAAAACGTCAACATAAAGTTGGTGAGATATATAGGTTTGATGCTAGCAGCGTTATAACAATGGACCACAAGATTTCGTATATAATCATTTCAATAAAAATATTCTAAGTGGTTGAGCACTTGGTAACCATACTTAACATTTAATCACGTCGCATATTCCCTTTAATATGAAATCTTACTACACCGTACCAAGGTGTAGTCGCAAAACGAAGTACTGTGCAACCGTTGAATACTGGTCGTCCAGTCCGGTAGGGGTTGTCAGGCCCGATAGATCTATCAACAGGATTCGCGTTTACAATACCGCTGTAAATAACAGTTACCAAGCTACAGGGAAGTATGCCAGTGGTACAACTCAACGTAGAATATATTTTTCAGTTACTTGTGTCCATAACGTAAAACATAAAATACATGTATTCTCATCCCGAAATATTTAGAGTTTAAAAGTGGGACTATATACTCACTGTTGTCTTGAAGATATGTAATTTGACTCGGTCTCCGATTGATATCACGAACCTATCCATATATAATATATCAATATGTTTTCATTTTAAACAAACGTTACATATATATATATATACTTGTTATACTTTTAATACTTTGAATATTTCCTTAGTCCGAAGTTAGCATTTCTTTGTTAGTAACTCAATTTTAATGGTTCATTTTTAGATGTTTAATATACCCGCAATGAAATAAATAAAACCCCCAACGAAATAAATAAAACCCCATCGTATATGTATTGGTCGAGATTAATCTTGACCCATGGTACCGGTGTTGTCAAATGACGTGTTGCGTACATAAAGTACCGGTGTTGTCAAATGACGTGTTGCGTACAATCATGGGATCTTATGATTAATCTTCTCGTATTGTTTACGGGTGATCCTGAACCATATAAAATTGAATTATAAGTACATATATATAAAATATCATGTTATCTTTAGAAATATGTGATTTATATCATTTTTTTCCAATTTATCCCGTAGTTGAAATGATCTAGGATAACCAATTTTGTTTCGGTCATAGTTTCTTCGTTACAAATCCGTTTTCGTTGATTCAAATTGCCATCTTCTTGGATCGAGTTCTTCTTTAAGACTATGAACTGTAAATACCTTGGTTTGTATTCAAAATCATACGGCATAAGTGAAACATTAGTGAAACATATGAAGTTAAACATTTTCCTTTATGTAAACAATCTTAAATGATTATTTTTCTAAAAATACTTATACTTTGAATTAAATCATGAAATTTTTATGTGTTATCATATTCATATTAAAAATCATTTTTCCAGAACATAAACCTTCAATTCAAAGTTTAAGATGGTTTTTAATTATCCAATCCAAAACAGTCCCCGGTTGCACTCCGACGTCGTAAAAACAGTTTTTAAGGTATTCTTTGAAAAACCAAGTTATACCTTGTTAAATTAGCATATACATAAGTTATATTATAGGTCTTGAAGTATTTTAAAAGTTAAGTTAGAAGGATCTATTTAGTTTGCAAACAAGTTTGAAAACTTTCAAACTATGTTCTTGTTGTTAAACTTTTATACCACAAAATATGATAGCTATATATATATGAATCGAATAAGGTTATGAACATAGATTCTACCTCAAGTTCCTTGGATAAGGTTGCTGTAAAAGAGGATTAAAAAGCTAGAACCAAAAGGGTGATGGAAGTGGATGAAAGATTGGAAGTAAGTTTGTGTTCTTGGAAGGATTTCTTGAAGTGTTTTTGTATGGTTTTCTTATGGTGTTTAAGTAAGGTTTTTGAAGCTATATCTTTATGGAACTTTGCTGGATTGTTGAAGGTGTTTAAGGGTTATAAGTGTGTGTGTTTTAGCTAGGAGATTGAAGTAGTAAATGAATCAAAAATGATGATACATATATACTCCTAAAAATGTGATCTTTAAGGATAACATGACAAAATTTTAGTTTGTAATCTTATGTATTTGTCAAACAATAATACAAAAGCAATTACCTTATACCTAGGGTAGTAACAAGGGCTGGTTAGGTGGTGATTTGATGTGTATATACCAATAGTAAATACGTATAGAAGCTAGGTATGATACGAGTACAAATACTCTAGATATACGTATAGAAATTTTGTGAAAAATGGAATGAGGATTCAAATATAGCTATCTTTTGTGAATACACTTATATGATTTTATGTATTTAAGTCTTTAAAAGTGATTAAATACATTACTTATACGATATATGTATAAACATTATAAGTCTTAAGTATTTATGTCAAATAACGTTACGTATAGTTATCGTTTTGAAAACTTAAGTTAGTAGTTTCAAAATATACTTATAACTTATTGTTATTAATACAAAATGAGATATTAAAACATTCATTAATCATGTTAAATATGTATATATACATATATATACACAAACGTATAATTATCATATATTGTATAGTTCGTGATATCATCGGTCAAACTAGACGGTCAAACGTTGTGTAAAACTCTTTTCGAAAACATAAATCTCAACAATTTGGATTGCTTATCATGTTGGTAAGGTTTAATTTATGTAAATATTAATCTTATAAGTATAGAATGATCGAAAAAGTGCGGGTCAACTTTAGGGTTTTTGCTTATCGTGTCGGAACCATATAGAGATTAGAGTTTAAATTTGGTCGGAAATTTCCGGGTCGTTACAGTACCCATCCGTTAAAGAAATTTCGTCCTCGAAATTTGGTAGAGGTTGTCATAAACAACAATAGGAATGTTTTCATGACGAATATGAGGTAATAATGAAATTTTATCATTATTGAAAGATTTAGATAAAACGATTTGGTTATGTGAGACGCACGAGCGAAGCTATCACAAAAGAGTGAAATGAGTAAATATAGAATTGTTGTAACCGATGACGTGATTATGATCGATTTCCGGGATTTAAGGGTTTTAAAGAAAATCTTATGTAATAAGATTTAGTTTTGCGGCGATCAGGATCTTCTTTGATTTAACGCGTCCTTCCCTTTCTTTCTTCCCACATCTTCTATTCTTTCTCTTTAGTTCCTCCTTTAAGACATTCGCTAATATGCTCCATCCCATTCTAACCCTTGTTATATTTCTAACTTTCATATCTTTCATTCTTCTTTTTCATCTATCACCAGAAGAATCTATTCTCTTTTATCCTTTCCTTGGAATTATAATGTTTTTAATTCTCCCGTGCCTTTACGTTGCAATACGTATTGATATGCACAGTTTGTAGTTTCGGGGTTGTTGTTAGGTTTTATACCTTCCCTTATATTTCGATGTTCCTACTCTCGTCCCTTAAAATCATTGTCATCCACAGTTAATGCTCTCTCTTATTTGCTGTGGTTTATGTTCCTATTTCTATTCTGAAGTTTTGTCCCTTCATTTCTTCTTCCCGTCCTCGAGCCAAGCGAACAATGGTCCGAAATTCGTAGGTAGGAAATTTGGAATGAACCTTGCTATTGGTTTTAGAATGAAATTGTAATGGCACGATCTTGATTCGTTAAATTACTCGAATATTCCGAAAAAAAAATAGAACTATCAAGGTGATACGTTCTAATATGTTTGAAGACTTGATAGAATGTAAGAGCCGTGTAACATGGCACATGATGACGGTACTGTGAATCATCACATTCCATTAGAAACTTAACATGACTTACTGTAATATAATGAAGTTGATCAAGTTTCATTATATTATACTAATTCACGCATCAGTTCCCAATACCGCTTCAAAACATTCATATTTTAAACTTGAAGATTTCAGAATTTAGAAACTAACACAGTTTCTTTTATGTTGTAACGCAGATATTACGGGGAGATAGATGATTGCAGATAGGAATAGTTGTGAAAATATCTTTAGAAATATGGAGAATATGTATAGCGGAAAATATGAAGATATCTTATAATATCTAAGATAAGATGATGATGAATAATATTATCTGAAAAAGTTTAGAATAAGGAGTAGGGTTCATACTGACGGTTTCAACAGACACTGAATCATTTGCATTATTTGAAGGCAGGTTCATTCCTTGTATTTGTTCTTTGTTTCCTTCACGATTAGCTCAATCCATTTTTCAGCACTAAATTTTCTATCGAGCGTTCCTAACATTCCCTTCTTTATCATCAAACTTTTGGCCATTTAGGCCATCTAAAATTTTACTGTTTCCTCTGCATTTAATGCAGTCATATCTGAATCGTCGATTATCAATCCGAGGTGTTTTTGGGCGAATTGTGTTTTTAGATGATTAAATGCTGATGATAACATGGCGGAGTATGAAAGGTTCCCGATAACGATGAGGAAAACCAATCGTATATATCAAAGTTATAATAAGACTTATTCGAATGAATGGTCGAAGTTGTTCTGCTGAAGCTGTGACAAAATTGGCTACTTTGAAAAGGAATCGTAAGGTTGTTTTTGCTAATAAATGCTAAAGAATTCGCCGCGGTACGTGTTAAACTATGACTTTGGGTTCAAGAGTTTTTCATGTGTATAGATCTTTTCTTCAGTAGATGAAGTGCGGTCGGTTCAACTTCTCGATTGAGGTATTTTCAAGAATCCTGATAGGTTTGTACGCGGATTGTAAACGTCGAGATACAAATGAGGTTTAGGATGAAATCAAGTGGCAAACTTGAAGAATTGTTTAGTTTCATATGTTACAATCAACATTTTAATTCATTTTAATTGTCCAATGTTTTCTTCTTTATGCCACTTGTTGGATTCTGGTAGGTCAAAATCCGAATATGAAATTTGATTGAAAATGGTTATTCTGGGGTGAGCGGATACGAATATCGGTGGTTGTAAGTAAGATAATAGATAACCGTTGAATCAGATTCAAGAATGTACAATATAACTTATTAATGTGAATTCTAAATATTCCTCGGGTACTACCCACCCGTTAAAATATTTTCATCATTAATAGTTTGTACGAAGGAATTTTTAATTACTATCTTTATGAAAATATACTTGCATATATATTTTCTTCAGAGATAATCATAGATTTAATGAGTCAATAAGATATTAAACTCATTTGATTTATCGTTAACTAGATTACATAATCTCTAAGACTTTAGAAATTACATAATCGTCATACGATACGTAAAGCGAAGATAATCGATGTAGAACGATATATAGAACGAAGATCATACTCGAAGTACAGATATTGAGTCGTGTGATGTTGATATTCGAGATACAGATTGTGATGTTGAGATTGTGATTGGGGTGATAAAGGTACTGTCGGCGTTGACGATGGTAGTACGGATTATGCTGCTGGTGCTGCTGTTGGTGTTTGTAACCTTCGCACCATATTCTCCAAAACCACTACCCGAGCACGGAGTTCGTTGACTTCTTCTATTATACCGGGATGATTGACGGTTGGAACGAGCGAATGAACAAGATTTGAAATATGGGATAGTATGTAATCATGACGAGATACTCTAGAAATGAGTGAGAAAATGGTGTTTCGAATGGGTTCGCCGGTAAGTGCTTCAGGTTCATCGTTAAGAGGGCAATTTGGTGGATGAAATGGATCACCTTCTTCTTGCCTCCAGAAATTTAGTATATTACGAACCCATCCCCAGTTCATCCAGAATAGATGATGGGAAATTGGTTGATCCATTCCGGTGACGCTGTTCTCGGAGCTCGAATGGAAATCCATGTCGGCGTAGCTATCGAAGTTGGAGGAATTCGAACTGGATGAAGAATTCATCTTGTATAGTTGGAGAAATGAATTTTTTTTTTGGTTTGGAATAGATTATAGGAGTTGGGTTTGGTACTCTTCAATACATAATTTTCATATGTATATATAATACCGAAATCCCGTGAATTACGGAGAATCTTTGAAATTCGTCGGGCAATGTTTATAGTAATAGATACGCTAGGATATGAATTTTGTCTATACACTATCGATGCACTAGATGCAGTAAGACGTGTCTAGACTAAAGAATGATAAGCAGGCAACTCCCTAAGGATGATAAGCAGATGGTTTCTGACTAGAAATGATAAGCAAAACTTTTTAGCAGGTAGATACGGTCAAAGTCCAGACTCACTAATGTATCCTAACAACTACCAGTTAGACACACTAATGCAAGGCCTGGTTCGCTAAGACCAACGCTCTGATACCAACTGAAAGGATCCGAAACTAATCATCCGGACATCGTCCATATAGATTAAAAACGAATTACAATAGTTGATAACATCGCGAGGTACTTGACCTCTATATGATACATTTTACAAACGTTGCATTTATTTCTTAAAGGCAATCTATTATTACATCGAGAGTTGACATATTAGCCTAACATTTTATAACAACCAAATGATCTAATCTGCCATTTTCATAACAATAGTCTTTAATGAACTTCAATGACTCGAATGCAACGTCTTATCCATCCGGACGAAGTCTTCAACAGTTGGTCCCATTACAATGATCGACTCCAAGTAAGGTCCTTAATATGAGCAAATGCACAGCGGAAGACTTAATTCGTACCTGAGAATAACATGCTTTAAAACGTCAACATAAAGTTGGTGAGATATATAGGTTTGATGCTAGCAGCGTTATAACAATGGACCACAAGATTTCGTATATAATCATTTCAATAAAAATATTCTAAGTGGTTGAGCACTTGGTAACCATACTTAACATTTAATCACGTCGCATATTCCCTTTAATATGAAATCTTACTACACCGTACCAAGGTGTAGTCGCAAAACGAAGTACTGTGCAACCGTTGAATACTGGTCGTCCAGTCCGGTTGGGGTTGTCAGGCCCGATAGATCTATCAACAGGATTCGCGTTTACAATACCGCTGTAAATAACAGTTACCAAGCTACAGGGAAGTATGCCAGTGGTACAACTCAACGTAGAATATATTTTTCAGTTACTTGTGTCCATAACGTAAAACATAAAATACATGTATTCTCATCCCGAAATATTTAGAGTTTAAAAGTGGGACTATATACTCACTGTTGTCTTGAAGATATGTAATTTGACTCGGTCTCCGATTGATATCACGAACCTATCCATATATAATATATCAATATGTTTTCATTTTAAACAAACGTTACATATATATATATATACTTGTTATACTTTTAATACTTTGAATATTTCCTTAGTCCGAAGTTAGCATTTCTTTGTTAGTAACTCAATTTTAATGGTTCATTTTTAGATGTTTAATATACCCGCAATGAAATAAATAAAACCCCCAACGAAATAAATAAAACCCCATCGTATATGTATTGGTCGAGATTAATCTTGACCCATGGTACCGGTGTTGTCAAATGACGTGTTGCGTACATAAAGTACCGGTGTTGTCAAATGACGTGTTGCGTACAATCATGGGATCTTATGATTAATCTTCTCGTATTGTTTACGGGTGATCCTGAACCATATAAAATTGAATTATAAGTACATATATATAAAATATCATGTTATCTTTAGAAATATGTGATTTATATCATTTTTTTCCAATTGATCCCGTAGTTGAAATGATCTAGGATAACCAATTTTGTTTCGGTCATAGTTTCTTCGTTACAAATCCGTTTTCGTTGATTCAAATTGCCATCTTCTTGGATCGAGTTCTTCTTTAAGACTATGAACTGTAAATACCTTGGTTTGTATTCAAAATCATACGGCATAAGTGAAACATTAGTGAAACATATGAAGTTAAACATTTTCCTTTATGTAAACAATCTTAAATGATTATTTTTCTAAAAATACTTATACTTTGAATTAAATCATGAAATTTTTATGTGTTATCATATTCATATTAAAAATCATTTTTCCAGAACATAAACCTTCAATTCAAAGTTTAAGATGGTTTTTAATTATCCAATCCAAAACAGTCCCCGGTTGCACTCCGACGTCGTAAAAACAGTTTTTAAGGTATTCTTTGAAAAACCAAGTTATACCTTGTTAAATTAGCATATACATAAGTTATATTATAGGTCTTGAAGTATTTTAAAAGTTAAGTTAGAAGGATCTATTTAGTTTGCAAACAAGTTTGAAAACTTTCAAACTATGTTCTTGTTGTTAAACTTTTATACCACAAAATATGATAGCTATATATATATGAATCGAATAAGGTTATGAACATAGATTCTACCTCAAGTTCCTTGGATAAGGTTGCTGTAAAAGAGGATTAAAAAGCTAGAACCAAAAGGGTGATGGAAGTGGATGAAAGATTGGAAGTAAGTTTGTGTTCTTGGAAGGATTTCTTGAAGTGTTTTTGTATGGTTTTCTTATGGTGTTTAAGTAAGGTTTTTGAAGCTATATCTTTATGGAACTTTGCTGGATTGTTGAAGGTGTTTAAGGGTTATAAGTGTGTGTGTTTTAGCTAGGAGATTGAAGTAGTAAATGAATCAAAAATGATGATACATATATACTCCTAAAAATGTGATCTTTAAGGATAACATGACAAAATTTTAGTTTGTAATCTTATGTATTTGTCAAACAATAATACAAAAGCAATTACCTTATACCTAGGGTAGTAACAAGGGCTGGTTAGGTGGTGATTTGATGTGTATATACCAATAGTAAATACGTATAGAAGCTAGGTATGATACGAGTACAAATACTCTAGATATACGTATAGAAATTTTGTGAAAAATGGAATGAGGATTCAAATATAGCTATCTTTTGTGAATACACTTATATGATTTTATGTATTTAAGTCTTTAAAAGTGATTAAATACATTACTTATACGATATATGTATAAACATTATAAGTCTTAAGTATTTATGTCAAATAACGTTACGTATAGTTATCGTTTTGAAAACTTAAGTTAGTAGTTTCAAAATATACTTATAACTTATTGTTATTAATACAAAATGAGATATTAAAACATTCATTAATCATGTTAAATATGTATATATACATATATATACACAAACGTATAATTATCATATATTGTATAGTTCGTGATATCATCGGTCAAACTAGACGGTCAAACGTTGTGTAAAACTCTTTTCGAAAACATAAATCTCAACAATTTGGATTGCTTATCATGTTGGTAAGGTTTAATTTATGTAAATATTAATCTTATAAGTATAGAATGATCGAAAAAGTGCGGGTCAACTTTAGGGTTTTTGCTTATCGTGTCGGAACCATATAGAGATTAGAGTTTAAATTTGGTCGGAAATTTCCGGGTCGTTACAGTATGTGACCAGGAAATGACGGCCATGCGATCGCATGGCCAGAAGGCACAAAACTCATGCACTCGCATGAGTTACTGTAGCAGGCCACATTCTATCAATTCAGCATTTTTCGGACGAATTTATCACATCTTTTTCTATCTCTTACTCTCAAAATATATATTTATATTTATATTATAATTTTAATATTAAAGTTTAATAATAATAAGGTTATGTTAGCGAATGTTGTAAGTTTGTAAGTCGAAATTCTGTCCGTGTAACGCTACGCGATAAATAATCACTGTAAGCTATGTTCTTCCTTTTTAAATTAATGTCTCGTAACTAAGTTATTATTATGTTTATTTGAGCCAAAGTAATCGTGATGTTAGACTAAATATTAAGACGTGGTTATTAGATTTTGTACCATAATTAAGGTTTGGACAAAAGACCGACACTTGTGGACATTGGACTATGACTATTAATAGATAGGGGGTATTGTCTAATTGAGCGACAACTCATTGGAACCTGTCGAACCTATCTCCAAATTAGTTAATCTAATAATTATTAAAATGATTATGTATGTCCTATTTAGTGACGTTTATACGACATCTTTTACGATCATTTAATTAATTATTTGGGTTGGGTAATTGATTATTCATTCTGATCAAGTGGGTAAATTAATATTCATATCTCATTAAAACAGGGGTGGATTACATACAAGATAATTGGTGTAATTGTTAACAAAGTATTAAAACCTTGGATTACACGCAGTCGATAACCTAGTGTGATCATTAAACAAAGTATTAAAACCTTGTTACAGTTCGAATCCCTAATTAGTTGGAATATTTGACTTCGGGAATAAGGTTAATTTGACGAGTATTTTATAATTATGACCGATGGACTATTATGGACAAAAACCAAATAGGTATCAAATAATCCAGGACAATGGACAATTAACCCGGGTAACTATTAATTAAAATTAAAACATCAAACATCATGATTACGGAAGTTTAAATAAGCATAATACTTTTATTTCATATTTCATCGTACCTTTATTTACTGTCATTTTAATTACTGCAATTTACTTTATCGCAATTTAAATTCTGTCATTTATATTATCGTCATTTATCTTTACGCTTAAAATATAAAATCGACAAGCCGGTCAATAAACGGTAAAAACCCCCTTTTATAATAATATTACTATATATAATTATATATATTTTATATAAATATAGTTTTTTAAAATATAGTGTTAAACTCAGCAGATCCCTGTGGAACGAACCGGACTTACTAAATACTACACTACTCTACGATTAGGTACACTGCCTATAAGTGTTGTAGCAAGGTTTAGGTATATCCCATTCTATAAATAAATAAATTACTTGTGTAAAATTGTAGCATATTTCGTCATATTTCGTATTAAAAAATAATACTATTTCATATACACCGCTGCACACATCAAGTTTTTGGTGCCGCTGCCGGGGAACGCCGAAGCGAAACGCTATTTTCTAAAAAAAAAATTTATTAAGTTTTAATTTATTGTCATAAAAATACGTTTTAAATATTAAAAATAAAAATTTAAAACATAAAAAAAGAGTAAAACGAAAATATATATTCTATAAAGTATAAAAGTATTTTTTTAGATCTTAAAAATATAAGTGTATTTTAATTACTTATTTTGTAAAATTATAAAATAAAAAGTAAAAAAAAAGTATAAAAAAAAGAAAAAAATAAAAAAATAAAATAGAAACTGAACCTGCAAAATTTCGACCTGCATGTCAGCTGAACCTGCATCTCATGCGATCGCATGAGAAGGCAGTTATAAACCCATGCGATCGCATGGTACCCTCTGACAAGTCTGATCATTAGCTGGTACGATTAGGGTTTGTGTTTAATTAATATTATTATTATTAATTAATTATAGTTAGGGTTTAATTTAATAATAATTAGTTTAAGTTTTAATTAAATTTGTATTTTTAAGTTTCAATTAGTTTTATTATTTATAAAATTAATACTTTTATAAAATAATAATATAAAAATAATATTTTTATAAAAAATGTATTTTTATAACTTTAAGCTTATTTTTATATTTTGTATATTTTTATCGTTTATTCATAATATTTGTATATTTATCGTTCGTAATTAGTTTTAAACTTAGTATTTTGCGGTAGTTATTTTTATATTTCTAGTTTTTAGGCTTTGCCGTAAAATCCCTTAAGTGCTTTTTCTTTAGATTAAGATTTAGGCGCTTTAGAATTTTGCGACGCCGTTTATATATTTTAGTGCCTTTGAAGTTATTGCTGTTTTGGATATAGAATTCCTTTTAAGCTTTAATACCTTTAGACGCAACTTTTTAGATTTAGTTTTTAGACTTTTAAATTTCGACGTTTTTCTTTCTTATTTTTATTTTTCGATTTTTATTTTTCGACGTTTTTCGACGCGCTCTTTTTCTTTCTTATTTCTCGACGCTCTAGTTTTTAGGACTTAGAATTTTTCTATTTCTTCTCTAAAATTTCAAAACGAAAAATTATTTTAAGCGGTTAAATTGATAGACATCCAAAATTTTCTTGTTCGTAGTAATAGTTGGATTTGTTAGTGGTGAGTTGTGGGCTTCCGATTTAAAGGGTCCTGGCTACCTGCTGCATCTATTGGCCATTCGAAATATGGGCAAAATCAGAAAAGTCTATTAATTTGATAACTTATATAATTTTTATCTTTTATAACTAATAGGATATTCAGTGAATGCACCGAGCAAAACGTTCACCACCTGTAACTCGATCAAGACATCTAGCCAATATTGTCGCCGTTGATTTTTCTTTAGAATCGTCATCTAGTCGACCAAGTACTCCAATTCAAATTTCCGATAATCTATTTTTTGAACCCAACCTCACAATTGAGAATCCAGAAAATATTCAAGGACAATTCAGAGATCCTGAACCACAAATCATTCCTCCAGAACCATAAATTACTCATCCAGAGATTGTCGAGGAACAAACCGTTAAATCAGAATCCTCTAGTGATTCGTATTCAACAAATTCAATTATGGAAGTAACGGAACCTTTAAGTATGGAAGATCGAATGAGAGCCACACGTACTGTAGTGACCCGAACTTTTCCATGTTTATATATATATATATTAAATGAAATTGTTATTTACATGATTAAGTGTTTCCAACATGTTAAACAATCAAACTTGTTAAGACTTGATTAATTGAAATATGTTTCATATAGACAATTGACCACCCAAGTTGACCGGTGATTCACGAACGTTAAAACTTGTAAAAACTATATGATGACATAGATATGGATATATATATAGTTAACATGATACTATGACAAGTAAACATATCATTAAGTATATTAACAATGAACTACATATGTAAAAACAAGACTACTAACTTAATGATTTTTAAACGAGACATATATGTAACGATTATCGTTGTAAAGACATTTAATGTATATATATCATATTAAGAGATATTCATACATGATAATATCATGATAATATAATAATTTAAAATCTCATTTGATATTATAAACATTGGGTTAACAACATTTAACAAGATCGTTAACCTAAAGGTTTCAAAACAACACTTACATGTAACGACTAACGATGACTTAACGACTCAGTTAAAATGTATATACATGTAGTGTTTTAATATGTATTTATACACTTTTGAAAGACTTCAATACACTTATCAAAATACTTCTACTTAACAAAAATGCTTACAATTACATCGTCGTTCAGTTTCATCAACAATTCTACTCGTATACACCCGTATTCGTACTCGTACAATACACAGCTTTTAGATGTATGTACTATTGGTATATTGTAACGACCCAGAAATTCCCGACCAAATTTAAACTTTAATCTTTATATGTTTCCGACACAATAAGCAAAATTTGTAATATTGAGTCTCGAAAGTTTTGAAATCTATATTCATGTGATTAATTACCCTTTGACCATGCCTGATGATTCACGAACTATTATGTACATTAGATATATAATACTTTATATGGATGTATTTTATTTTAATTAACGAGATTAAATGATAATATAATCAGATATTTTGAGTACGAGTCATTATTATGAGGTCCACTTTGAATTAGGAAACCCTTACTTTTAACGATATCCGGAATATTTGGTAAAGTGATTCTGTGTAAGAACAAAAGTGTTATTATTGAGGATTAGACAGAGGTTAGCGGAGAGTCTCGTTTAATTTTCAAAAGCGTACCTTGCAATGATTGACTTGTGTCACTTGATAGGCTAATTATTTAGTTTTCTTAATAATGAAAACGTTTTACGATGTATATGAAACCTTTTAAAGAATGATTTTGAATATAACTAATCCTGGAAAACTAAATTATATTTATTCAATTTAGTACGAACACATTTTTCGATATAATAGAATTTGATTATAAAATATTTTTATGGATTTTCAATGATATAAAAATAAAAATAAAGATAAAATAAAGATTTCTAATGAGCACCAAAAGACTACAACATTTCATCACAAGATTGTAAGTTAAAATGTTGGAAATCACTAAACCTGCGCACTTGCACGAGAAAAATCATAACTAATTCATACTGACTCGAAAAAGGGTGATTCTGGTGTCCAAACGACCGTAACTCAAAACTCTACAACTTTCGTGAAGACACCTTACGCGGATCGCATACCTATCTACGCGAAACGCGTAATGTTTTGCCGACATAAAAAAGGTGATGGCAACTTGGACGACAAAATTTCTTTAAATATCGAATTCTGGTTCCATTTTTTTTATTCTTTCACTCATATTACTCCGTAACATATTATTAATTATAATTATTATTATTATTATTATTAAAATTATTATTATTATTATTATTTAGATTAATATTATTATTAATCTTAGGATTAGGAGTATTATTAGTACTAAATATACATAAAATACTATGACGAGGTTCTGCCCAAATGTTTTCAAAACAAGTTTCATGAGTGAGATAGAATTATTGAGATTATGGGTTATAGCTATGGAGGTTATGGGTAATGTTCGGGGGTTTTGCTCGTGAGATAAACTAGTGTTTATCATCTCCGTTGCGCCTATGTACTTTCCTGCAATATTGAATCGCAATATTGATACGTGAGCACTTATAACTTAACTTTTATTTATTAATAATGTATCACTGACTAGTGCTCGAGAATTTAGGATTATACATGCTGGTATGTTTAATTTTGTCAAAATATATTTTAGGATAGAATCTGAATTAGTTACTCATGCGGTTGAGATAAGATATATGATATGCATGTTTTTGGAAAGGTGGCGAAAAACTATAAACTTTTCATTTAGATATCGAATGGATTCGACGGACGGATTAAAAGTTATAGTCAATTGAATTTTTGTATTAATTATTAAAAATGATTAATTTTATTATTACGTCGTCGTTAAAATCATCGTTATAATATTTGATTATTATCAGTAATATTAAAATTATCATTTTTATTAAAAGTATTATTTTTAATGGAAATATTATTATTATAAAATATTAACTTATCATTTTAGTATATTTTTATATAAAGTTTTATTTATTAATAAATGAATTATATTATTATTTACTCTAATAAATTTTGTAAAAATATTTGAAAATATAAAATGACGATATTTAATCATGTGTAAATTTTGGAAATCATTTTGAGTCAAATTCATTTTTGTTAACTGTTGCATATTAGTCTCGAGCATTAGGATTGTGGTACACTACGACTTGACCTTAATTGTTAAACAGATATTAACCAATATATAAATATATATAATTAATTTAGGTTCGTGAATCCGAGACCAACCCCACATTTGTTCAATGACGTCTTGAGTATTTTTACTACAAAATACAGTATGGTGAGTTTCATTTGCTCCCTTTTTAATTGCTTTTGCAATATATATTTTTGGGCTGAGAATACATGCGCTGCTTTTATAAATGTTTACAAAA
Organism: Rutidosis leptorrhynchoides; assembly: GCF_046630445.1. Taxonomy (NCBI): domain Eukaryota; kingdom Viridiplantae; phylum Streptophyta; class Magnoliopsida; order Asterales; family Asteraceae; genus Rutidosis; species Rutidosis leptorrhynchoides. The sequence continues at coordinate 100,125,940 of NC_092342.1, read as the reverse complement.
TAGACACAAGTACTTAAAAATATATTCTACGTTGAGTTGTACCACTGGCATATTTCCCTGTAGCTTGGTAACTACTATTTACATGGGTATTGTAAACGCGAATCCTGTTGATAGATCTTTCGGGCCTGACAACCCCAACCGGACTGGACGACCAGTATTCAACGGTTGCACAGTACTTCGTTTCGGTGACTACACTTGGTACGGTGTAGTGAGATTTCATAATAAAGGGAATATGCGACGTGATTAAATGTTAAGTATGGTTACCAGGTGCTCAACCACTTAGAATGCTTTACATACACTTGCGAGTGTATTATATTTATGATTATGAAATCTTGTGGTCTATTAAAATATTGAAATGATTGTTATGATAAACCTATGAACTCACCAACCTTTTGGTTGACACTTTAAAGCATGTTTATTCTCAGGTACGAATTAAGTCTTCCGCTGTGCATTTGCTCAATTTAAGGACATTACTTGGAGTCGATCATCGCAATGGGACCAAATGTTGATGACTTCGTCCAGGTGGACAAGGACGGGTCGTCACAGGTGGTATCAGAGCGGTGGTCTTAGTGAACCAGGTCTTGCATTAGTGTGTCTAACTAATAGTTGTTAGGATGCATTAGCGAGTCTGGACTTCGACCTTAGCTGCATATTATACGTATTGTTTATCATTCCTAGTAGAAAATTTCCTGCTTAGCATACCTAAGTCTAGACACGTCTTACTGCCTCTATTGCATAGACAGGGTATAGATAAATTCATATCTTAGCGTATCTGTTATTGTTACCTTTGCCTGACAGCTTCCGTAGATTCCTCCGTAACTTATGGGATTGTAGTATTATATATGCATATGTAAATTATGTATTGCAGGGTACTAATCTACATCCTATAATCTATTTTTTTTTCGAAAATCCTACATCTGATCGTACGAGATGAATTCCTCAACCAGTTCGAATTCCTCGGATTCCGACAGCTATTCCGATATGGAGGTTCACCTAAGCTCCGAAAGCAGTGTCACCAGAATGAATCAACCAATCATCCATCCCCAATTCATCTGATGGGTTCGTAGTTGACTTAATCAATGGAGACGCGTAGAAGGCGATCCCTTCCACTAATCGAATTCACCTCTTGATGAAGAACCTGAAGCACTTACCGGCGGACCTGTTTGTAACACCATTTTCACCCTCATTGCCCGAATATCTCGTCACGATTATATCATAACTCAGATTCTAAACCTTATTCATTCACCCTTTCTTACAAACAATCATTCCGGAATAATAGAAGAAGTCAACGAACTTCGCGCTCGAGTAATCAATTTGGAAAATATGGTGCAAAATTTACCAGCTTCAGTAACATAACCCGCTTCAGCACCAACGGTACCAGTACCACCAATAACCCAAGTTTCAACAATCCATGCCTCAACATCTCATTCTGTACCTCGAGCATAATCATCGTTCAACGTATCGTTCTATCTACTTTATCTTCGTTCGACATGGCGATTATGTAATCTCTAATGTTTTAGAGATTATATATTCTGGTTCTAATGGTAAATCAAATGAGTTTAATATCATATTGACTCATTAAATCCATGATTATATCTGAAGAAAATATATATGTATATATATTTTCATAAAGATTGTAATTAAAAATTCTTTTGTACAAATTGTTAATGGTGAAAATATTTTAACGGGTAGGTAATACCCGAGGAATATTTAGATTTCACATTAATAAGTTACACAGTACATTCTTCAAATCTGATTCAACAGTCATTTACTATCCTACTTACATTCACCGATATACGTATCCGTTCACCGAATAATAACCCTTTTCATTCAATTTCATATTTGGATTTTGACTTATCAAAATCTAACAAGTGGCATAATGAAGGAAACATTGGACAAAATAAAATTCGTTAGAAACAAACGAATTAACTAATTGAAATTTTGTTAAGAATCCACGCTAACTGTTCCAGCTAACTGTTCCTAGCTAACTGATTACATTTTATTTATCGCAATTTAATTATCGCAATTTTATTTATCGTCATTTAAATTCTGTTATTTACTTTACGCATTTAAGTTATCGTTATTTAATTTATGTTATTTACTTTACGCACTTTATTTATCGTTATTTAATTTCTGTTATTTATTTATACACTTTAAATAACGGGACACGTATACAAGGTTTCGACATATCATATTGACCCATCTATATATCTATCTTGGAACAACCATAGACACTCTATATGCAAATGACGGAGTTAGCTATACAGGGTTGAGGTTGATTCCAAAATATATATATAGTTTGAGTTGTGATCAATACTGAGACCGGTACACGGGTCATGATGCGTATTAATTAATTCAAATATTATATATTAAACTATATATATGAACTATTGGACTATTGGACTATTGGACTACTAACTTTGGACAATTAAAATGAATTAAAATATCGATTATAACATATGAAACTAAACAATTCTTCAAGTTTGCCACTTGATTTCATCTTAAACCTCGTTTGTATCTTGACGATTACAATCTGCGTTCAAACCTTTCAAAATTCTTGAAAACACCTCGATCGAGAGGATGAACTAGCCGCACTTTATCTACGAAAGAAAAGATTGATGCATATAGTTATGCATCTGAAAAACTTTCGGAAACTGAGTAAACGTTTAACACGTAGATGTGCTAATTCCTTTAGTGTTATTATTACCCAAAATAATTCGGTAATCCCTTTCAAAGTAGCAAATTTTGTCAAAGCTCCAGCAAGTCAACTCCGACTTTTCATACGAAATAACCTTATTATAACCTTGATATATATGCGTACTCTTTATTGTTACTGGAGAATCTTTTATATTCCACCATATTACCATCAGCGTTTAATCATCTAAAAATACAATTCTCCTGAAACCACCTCAGTTTGATAACCGATGACCCAGATCCGTTAACTTTGAAAATGCTGACGAAGTAGCATGTTGTAGATGGTCTTAATGGCCAATAGTTGATGATAAAGAAGGAAGTGTTAGGAACGCTCGATAGAAAATTTGGTACTGAAAATCGGATTGAGCACACCGTGAAGGAAACAAAGAACAAATACAAGGACCAAACCCTATATTCAAAGAATCCAGGTAATTCTGGATCCGATGAAATCTTTAGAGAATATCATGCTCCGAAGTCACGTTAAAATCTTGCGAAATTTTTTTTTCTTCATCAACCTTTGAACTTAGAAATTCCAAAATATCATCATAAATATCTTCGATATTTCTGAAGACATTTTTATAAATATTCTCATCCGAAATTATATACTTTTTTTTATGCTATCTGTATTCCATTATATTGGAAACTTCTGTAAAATTTAAGTATAAATTATGAATGAATTGTGGACAAGTGTTGGGAACTGATGTATGAGTTAGTATAATATAATGCGCTTGGCCAACGTGATTATATTACAGTAAGTCATGCTGAGTTTCTAATGAAACGCGATGATTCTCAGTACCATCATCATGTGTCATGTTACATAACTCTTTCATTCTACATAACCTCCGAACATATCAAGAAGAATATATTCTTGATAGTTCTATCCTCAGTAATTTTGATAAATTTGAAAATCAAAACATGCTATCACATTCCTTCCTGCTTAGAACATTATAATCATTCGAAATTCTATATCTACGAATTCTGGACCATTATTCGCTTGACTTGAAGTCGGGAAGAGAAAACAGAAGCATAGAGCTTCAAAATATAAGGGAGAATATAAAGCCCGATAACAACACATAAATTACAAACCATGTATATCAATACGTATCATAACGTAAAGACATGGGAGAATTAAAAACATTAAAACCCCAAAGGCGAAGTAGAAGAAAGTAGATTCCTCTGGTGGAAGTTGGAAAAGGAGAATGAATGTTGCGATAGTAAGGATGAGGACAAGAATTAGAACTGGATTAAGCATTTTCACAATCGTTTGAAAGTATGGATCGAGAAAGAAAGAATTGGAGTGGTGAAAATAATGGAACGAAAGAAGTTCATTTATAGAGAAGATACCAGACAAAGCAATCAAGACAGATAATCAAAATAAATTAAAGAGATCCTAATCTTCCATAAATCCCGAAGAATCAAATCCTATAGATTTCAAGATTTTCTTTTAAATCCCTTAAATTCCGGAAATTCACTGTGACTACGTCAAAAGTTAAATCTCTATCTCCATCTCTTGTGATAGCTTCACTCGTACGCTTCACATAATCGAACTGTTTTACCACTATTACTAAATGGTGATAAAACTCTAGTTATCAATTCATATTCGTCATAAAAACATTTTATTGTTAGTCATGACGATCTCGATCAAATTTCGGGGACGAAATTTCTTTAACGGGTGGGTACTGTAACGACCCGGAAATTCCCGACCAAATTTAAACTTTAATCTTTATATGTTTCCGACACAATAAGCAAAATTTGTAATATTGAGTCTCGAAAGTTTTGAAATCTATATTCATGTGATTAATTACCCTTTGACCATGCCTCATGATTCACGAACTATTATGTACATTAGATATATAATACTTTATATGGATGTATTTTATTTTAATTAACGAGATTAAATGATAATATAATCAGATATTTTGATTACGAGTCATTATTATGAGGTCCACTTTGAATTAGGAAACCCTTACTTTTAACGATATCCGGAATATTTGGTAAAGTGATTCTGTGTAAGAACAAAAGTGTTATTATTGAGGATTAGACAGAGGTTAGCGGAGAGTCTCGTTTAATTTTCAAAAGCGTACCTTGCAATGATTGACTTGTGTCACTTGATAGGCTAATTATTTAGTTTTCTTAATAATGAAAACGTTTTACGATGTATATGAAACCTTTTAAAGAATGATTTTGAATATAACTAATCCTGGAAAACTAAATTATATTTATTCAATTTAGTACGAACACATTTTTCGATATAATAGAATTTGATTATAAAATATTTTTATGGATTTTCAATGATATAAAAATAAAAATAAAGATAAAATAAAGATTTCTAATGAGCACCAAAAGACTACAACATTTCATCACAAGATTGTAAGTTAAAATGTTGGAAATCACTAAACCTGCGCACTTGCACGAGAAAAATCATAACTAATTCATACTGACTCGAAAAAGGGTGATTCTAGTGTCCAAACGACCGTAACTCAAAACTCTACAACTTTCGTGAAGACACCTTACGCGGATCGCATACCTATCTACGCGAAACGCGTAATGTTTTGCCGACATAAAAAAGGTGATGGCAACTTGGACGACAAAATTTCTTTAAATATCGAATTCTGGTTCCATTTTTTTTATTCTTTCACTCATATTACTCCGTAACATATTATTAATTATAATTATTATTATTATTATTAAAATTATTATTATTATTATTTAGATTAATATTATTATTAATCTTAGGATTAGGAGTATTATTAGTACTAAATATACATAAAATACTATGACGAGGTTCTGCCCAAATGTTTTCAAAACAAGTTTCATGAGTGAGATAGAATTATTGAGATTATGGGTTATAGCTATGGAGGTTATGGGTAATGTTCGGGGGTTTTGCTCGTGAGATAAACTAGTGTTTATCATCTCCGTTGCGCCTATGTACTTTCCTGCAATATTGAATCTCAATATTGATACGTGAGCACTTATAACTTAACTTTTATTTATTAATAATGTATCACTGACTAGTGCTCGAGAATTTAGGATTATACATGCTGGTATGTTTAATTTTGTCAAAATATATTTTAGGATAGAATCTGAATTAGTTACTCATGCGGTTGAGATAAGATATATGATATGCATGTTTTTGGAAAGGTGGCGAAAAACTATAAACTTTTCATTTAGATATCGAATAGATTCGACGAACGGATTAAAAGTTATAGTCAATTAAATTTTTGTATTAATTATTAAAAATGATTAATTTTATTATTACGTCGTCGTTAAAATCATCGTTATAATATTTGATTATTATCAGTAATATTAAAATTATCATTTTTATTAAAAGTATTATTTTTAATGGAAATATTATTATTATAAAATATTAACTTATCATTTTAGTATATTTTTATATAAAGTTTTATTTATTAATAAATGAATTATATTATTATTTACTCTAATAAATTTTGTAAAAATATTTGAAAATATAAAATGACGATATTTAATCATGTGTAAATTTTGGAAATCATTTTGAGTCAAATTCATTTTTGTTAACTGTTGCATATTAGTCTCGAGCATTAGGATTGTGGTACACTACGACTTGACCTTAATTGTTAAACAGATATTAACCAATATATAAATATATATAATTAATTTAGGTTCGTGAATCCGAGACCAACCCCACATTTGTTCAATGACGTCTTGAGTATTTTTACTACAAAATACAGTATGGTGAGTTTCATTTGCTCCCTTTTTAATTGCTTTTGCAATATATATTTTTGGGCTGAGAATACATGCGCTGCTTTTATAAATGTTTACAAAATAGACACAAGTACTTAAAAATATATTCTACGTTGAGTTGTACCACTGGCATATTTCCCTGTAGCTTGGTAACTACTATTTACATGGGTATTGTAAACGCGAATCCTGTTGATAGATCTATCGGGCCTGACAACCCCAACCGGACTGGACGACCAGTATTCAACGGTTGCACAGTACTTCGTTTCGGTGACTACACTTGGTACGGTGTAGTGAGATTTCATAATAAAGGGAATATGCGACGTGATTAAATGTTAAGTATGGTTACCAGGTGCTCAACCACTTAGAATGCTTTACATACACTTGCGAGTGTATTATATTTATGATTATGAAATCTTGTGGTCTATTAAAATATTGAAATGATTGTTATGATAAACCTATGAACTCACCAACCTTTTGGTTGACACTTTAAAGCATGTTTATTCTCAGGTACGAATTAAGTCTTCCGCTGTGCATTTGCTCAATTTAAGGACATTACTTGGAGTCGATCATCGCAATGGGACCAAATGTTGATGACTTCGTCCAGGTGGACAAGGACGGGTCGTCACATATATACACTCCAATGATTAGCTCTTAGCAGCCCATGTGAGTCACCTAACACATGTGGGAACCATCATTTGGCAACTAGCATGAAATATCTCATAAAATTACAAAAATATTAGTAATCATTCATGACTTATTTACATGAAAACAAAATTACATATCCTTTATATCTAATCCATACACCAACGACCAAAAACACCTACAAATACTTTCATTCTTCAATTTTTTTCATCTAATTGATCTCTCTCAAGTTCTATATTCAAGTTCTAAGTGTTCTTCATATATTCTACAAGTTCTAGTTACATAAAATCAAGAATACTTTCAAGTTTGCTAGCTCACTTCCAATCTTGTAAGGTGATCATCCAACCTCAAGAAATCTTTGTTTCTTACAGTAGGTTATCATTCTAATACAAGGTAATAATCATATTCAAACTTTGGTTCAATTTCTATAACTATAACAATCTTATTTCAAGTGATGATCTTACTTGAACTTGTTTTCGTGTCATGATTCTGCTTCAAGAACTTCGAGCCATCCAAGGATCTGTTGAAGCTAGATCCATTTTTCTCTTTTCCAGTAGGTTTATCCAAGGAACTTAAGGTAGTAATGATGTTCATAACATCATTCGATTCATACATATAAAGCTATCTTATTCGAAGGTTTAAACTTTTAATCACTAGAACATAGTTTAGTTAATTCTAAACTTGTTCGCAAACAAAAGTTAATCCTTCTAACTTGACTTTTAAAATCAACTAAACACATGTTCTATATCTATATGATATGCTAACTTAATGATTTAAAACCTGGAAACACGAAAAACACCGTAAAATCGGATTTACGCCGTCGTAGTAACACCGCGGGCTGTTTTGGGTTAGTTAATTAAAAACTATGATAAAATTTGATTTAAAAGTTGTTATTATGAGAAAATAATTTTTATTATGAACATGAAACTATATCCAAAAATTATGGTTAAACTCAAAGTGGAAGTATGTTTTCTAAAATGGTCATCTAGACGTCGTTCTTTCGACTGAAATGACTACCTTTACAAAAATGACTTGTAACTTATTTTTCCGACTATAAACCTATACATTTTCTGTTTAGATTCATAAAATAGAGTTCAATATGAAACCATAGCAATTTGATTCACTCAAAACGGATTTAAAATGAAGAAGTTAGGGATAAAACAAGATTGGATAATTTTTCTCATTTTAGCTACGTGAAAATTGGTAACATATCTATTCCAACCATAACTTAATCAACTTGTATTGTATATTATATAATCTTGAGATACCATAGACACGTATACAATGTTTCGACCTATCATGTCGACACATCTATATATATTTCGGAACAACCATAGACACTCTATATATGAATGTTGGAGTTAGCTATACAGGGTTGAGGTTGATTCCAAAATATATATAGTTTGAGTTGTGATCAATACCGAGATACGTATACACTGGGTCGTGGATTGATTCAAGATAATATTTATCGATTTATTTCTGTACATCTAACTGTGGACAACTAGTTGTAGGTTACTAACGAGGACAGCCGACTTAATAAACTTAAAACATCAAAATATATTAAAAGTATTGTAAATATATTTTGAACATACTTTGATATATATGTATATATTGTTATAGGCTCGTGAATCAACCAGTGGTCAAGTCTTACTTCCCGACGAAGTAAAAATCTGTGAAAGTGAGTTATAGTCCCACTTTTAAAATCTAATATTTTTGGGATGAGAATACATGCAGGTTTTATAAATGATTTACAAAATAGACACAAGTACGTGAAACTACATTCTATGGTTGAATTTTCGAAATCGAATATGCCCCTTTTTATTAAGTCTGGTGATCTAAGAATTAGGGAACATACACCCTAATTGACGCGAATCCTAAAGATAGATCTATTGGGCCTAACAAACCCCATCCAAAGTACCGGATGCTTTAGTACTTCGAAATTTATATCATATCCGAAGGGTGTCCCGGAATGATGGGGATATTCTTATATATGCATCTTGTTAATGTCGGTTACCAGGTATTCACCATATGAATGATTTTTATCTCTATGTATGGGATGTGTATTGAAATATGAAATCTTGTGGTCTATTATTATGATTTGATATATATAGGTTAAACCTATAACTCACCAACATTTTTGTTGACGTTTTAAGCAAGTTTATTCTCAGGTGATTATTAAGAGCTTCCGCTGTCGCATACTTAAATAAGGACGAGATTTGGAGTCCATGCTTGTATGATATTGTGTAAAAACTGCATTCAAGAAACTTATTTTGTTGTAACATATTTGTATTGTAAACCATTATGTAATGGTCGTGTGTAAACAGGATATTTTAGATTATCATTATTTGATAATCTACGTAAAACTTTTTAAACCTTTATTGATGAAATAAAGGTTATGGTTTGTTTTAAAATGAATGCAGTCTTTGAAAAACGTCTCATATAGAGGTCAAAACATCGCAACGAAATCAATTAATATGGAACGTTTTTAATCAATAAGAACGGGACATTTCAGTTGGTATCCGAGCGTTGCTCTTAGAGAACCAGAATTTTGCATTAGTGTGTCTTATCGAGTTTGTTAGGATGCATTAGTGAGTCTGGACTTCGACCGTGATTACTTGAAAAATGATTGCTTAACAAATTTTGTTGGAAACTATATATTTTTAACATGTGAATATTATGTGATATATTAATCTCTTAACGCATTTGATATTATGTGATAGATGTCTACCTCTAGAACAAGTCCCATTGATTCACCTAATAATAATGAAGAGTCAAATGTAAATTGGAATGATTCGTGGACTGATTCACAAGTTCCCGAAGAGGAACCGGAAGAAGAGTCGGAACCGGAAGAAGAATCGGAACCGGATGAAGAAATAGAACCGGTGGGGGAAATAATAAAATGGTTAAGTAAAAGAAAATCCTCAACCAACTGACCAAGGTTAATTATGGTCAATGGTGTTTCCGCCAAGGAAGCAAAATATTGGGAGGATTACCAATTCTCCGATGAATCGGATTCCGACGAGAATTCCGATGATGTTATAGAAATTACCCCAACTGAATTTAAGAAGGCAAAAGAAAATAATAAGGGAAAGGGCATAAAAATAGAGAAATCTAATTCCAACCCCGATGAACTTTATATGTATCGTCAACCCCCGAAGTCCTTAAGTAACAATGACCCGGGAACCTCTAAACCACCAGGTTTTTCTAAACCGTTGTGGAAAACGACAGCTCGTATTAGGGGAACATCATATATCCCTAGAAACTTGGCAAAACGAACCAAAACCGAAGAAGAAGAAATGAGCTAGTCAGAATAAGATAGTTGTATTCGTGTGGTGTAATATATGTAATATAGTGTGCATATGCTTTATGATATATGTAAAAATTGATTGTATTAATAAGTATTTTTTTTATGAATCTAACTCTTGTCTATTTTACAGTTTAAAAACACGAAATGGATAGACAACCCAATATTTTAAGAGACCTACCCGGAGACATGAGTGATGAAATTTTGTCTAGAGTCGGTCAGAATTCTTCGGCACAACTATTTACGGCGAAATCAGTTTGTAAGACATTCGAAGAACGTTCCAAGAATGCCTTGGTTTATAAGAGACTTTCGTTTGAAAGATGGGGGATATCACATTGGGAAACCCATAAGTTATGATGTGTTTACTTTGACGCATATATTGCGGGGAACCCAAGTGCTATTTTACGCAACGGGTTAAGAAATTATTTTGACTCAATATATCCGAATATAGGACTTCGTGATTTAGAAAAAGCGGCTAACATGCAACATAAAGAAGCATGTTATGCTTACGGATTAGTAATGTTCGCTTCTCACCAAAGTGAGAACAAGAACATCGGGCTACAACTATTAAACAAAACGTTCCCACAAGTGACGGAGTCGGTAATTGGGGTAAGAAATGAGGTTTTTAGATTGTTACGGGACTGTTGGACATTACGTAACCCTCGTCCCTTTGACGAAGTTACAACACGCTGTCTTATCAACGGCCATAACGGTTATGTTCCACAAGACCAAGGATGGGAAGTAGTCCTAGTAAAACCAGAATGCATGACTTGTTTCTGGACGTATGAATTGCGTGTCTTTATTGCCTTTGCTGAACGACTTGTGTACTAGCTAGAATTATCTTCACAACCATCTTGTATCAAATTTATTGTGTGCTATATTTCATGCTATATGTAACATAAGCAGTATTGTAAGTTTGTAAAATATTGTGTAAAAGTTTGAACGCGAAATATTATTATAATCAGTTTTTCATATAGAATTGTAGTAGTTGAATTGTATATTAGCTACTAAGTATGAACTTAACGGGTAGGTACTACCCGAATTTAAACTTATAAAACGCTAATATGAAGAAAAAGCTTTTATAAATGAGTTCATATTATGCTACGAAATACTATTAACTACTCTTAATATTCTGTATAATTAACTTGTTCCATTTGACTATTTTGAAGGAAATGGCACCGACTACTCGACACACCGTGAATATGAATGAAGAGGAATTCCGTACTTTTCTAGCTTCAAACATAGCCGCAGTACAGGCTGCGCTACATACCAACAATAACCTTGGATCTAGCAGTACAGGAAATCATGTAGGATGCACCTACAAAGAATTCACTGCCTGCAAACCTTTGGAATTTGATGGAACCGAAGGACCGATCGGATTGAAACGGTGGACCGAGAAGGTCGAATCGGTGTTTGCCATAAGTAAGTGTACTGAAGAGGACAAAGTGAAGTATGCTACGCATACCTTCACAGGTTCTGCATTAACATGGTGGAATACCTATCTAGAGCAAGTGGGACAAGACGATGCGTACGCACTACCATGGTCAGCATTCAAGCACTTGATGAATGAGAAGTACCGTCCCAGAACCGAGGTCAATAAGCTCAAGACAGAACTTAGAGGGTTACGAACCCAAGGATTTGATATTACCACGTACGAAAGACGATTCACAGAATTGTGCCTATTGTGTCCGGGAGCATTCGAAGATGAGGAAGAGAAGATCGATGCGTTTGTTAAAGGATTACCAAAAAGAATCCAAGAAGATATAAGTTCACACGAGCCCGCCTCCATACAACAGGCATGTAGAATGGCTCACAAACTAGTGAACCAGATTGAAGAAAGAATTAAAGAACAGACTGCTGAAGAGGCCAATGTGAAGCAAGTCAAAAGAAAGTGGGAGGAAAACGGTGATAAGAATCACCAATACAACAACAACAGCAATTACAACAATAATCGCAACAATTATCCCAACAATCGCAACATCAATCGCAACTACAACAAACGGCCCAACAACAACAACAACAACAACAACAACAACAACAACAACAGCAACTACAACAATCATCCCAACAACAATAATAACCACAACAACAACAACAACAATCAGAAGCAGCTATGCCAAAGGTGTGAAAAGTATCACTCGGGGTTCTGCACCAAATTTTGCAACAAGTGTAAAAGAAATGGTCATAGCGCGGTGAAGTGTGAGGTCTACGGGCCAGGGGTTAATAGAACGAAAGGAATAAATGGTGTTGGAACGAGTAATGGCGGAGCAAGTAGTGTCGGAGCAAGTTATGCCAATGTAGTTTGTTATAAATGTGGAAAACCGGGCCACATTATTAGAAATTGCCCGAACCAGGAGAACAGGAATGGACAAGGCCGCGGAAGAGTTTTCAATATTAATGCGGCAGAGGCACAGGAAGACCCGAAGCTTGTTACGGGTACGTTTCTTATTGAAAATAAATCTGCTTACGTTTTATTTGATTCGGGTGCGAATAGAAGCTATATGAGTAGATATTTTTGTGCTAAATTAAGTTGTCCATTGACGCCTTTGGATAATAAATTTTTACTCGAATTACCAAATGGTAAATTAATTTCAGCAGATAATATATGTCGGAATCGAGAAATTAAACTGGTTAGCGAAACTTTTAAGATTGATTTGATACCAGTAGAGTTAGGGAGTTTTGATGTGATAATCGGTATGGACTGGTTGAAAGAAGTGAAAGCAGAGATCGTTTGTTACAAAAATGAAATTCGCATTATACGAGAAAAAGGAAAACCCTTAATGGTGTACGGAGAAAAGGGCAACACGAAGCTACATCTTATTAGTAATTTGAAGGCACAAAAACTAATAAGAAAAGGTTGCTATGCTGTTCTAGCACACGTCGAGAAAGTACAAACTGAAGAAAAGAGCATCAATGATGTTCCCATTGCAAAAGAATTTCCCGATGTATTTCCGAAAGAATTACCGGGATTACCCCCACATCGATCCGTTGAATTTCAAATAGATCTTGTACCAGGAGCTGCACCAATAGCTCGTGCTCCTTACAGACTCGCACCCAGCGAGATGAAAGAACTGCAAAGCCAATTACAAGAACTTTTAGAGCGTGGTTTTATTCGACCAAGCACATCACCGTGGGGAGCTCCTGTTTTGTTTGTCAAGAAGAAAGATGATACATTCAGGTTGTGTATCGACTACCGAGAGTTGAACAAACTTACCATCAAGAACCGCTACCCACTACCGAGAATCGACGACTTATTTAATCAACTACAAGGCTCGTCTGTTTATTCAAAGATTGACTTACGTTCCGGGTATCATCAAATGCGGGTGAAAGAAGATGATATTCCAAAGACTGCTTTCAGAACACGTTATGGTCATTACGAGTTTATGGTCATGCCGTTTGGTTTAACTAATGCACCAGCTGTGTTCATGGACCTTATGAACCGAGTGTGTGGACCATACCTTGACAAGTTTGTCATTGTTTTCATTGATGACATACTTATTTACTCAAAGAATGACCAAGAACACGGTGAACATTTGAGAAAGGTGTTAGAAGTATTGAGGAAGGAAGAATTGTACGCTAAGTTTTCAAAGTGTGCATTTTGGTTGGAAGAAGTTCAATTCCTCGGTCACATAGTGAACAAAGAAGGTATTAAGGTGGATCCGGCAAAGATAGAAACTGTTGAAAAGTGGAAAACCCCGAAAACTCCAAAACACATACGCCAGTTTTTAGGACTAGCTGGTTACTACAGAAGGTTCATCCAAGACTGTTCCAGAATAGCAAAACCCTTAACTGCATTAACGCAAAAAGGGAAGAAATTTGAATGGAATGTTGAACAAGAGAAAGCGTTTCAGTTATTGAAGAAAAAGCTAACTACGGCACCTATATTGTCATTTCCTGAAGGGAATGATGATTTTATGATTTATTGTGATGCATCAAAGCAAGGTCTCGGTTGTGTATTAATGCAACGGACGAAGGTGATTGCTTATGCGTCTAGACAATTGAAGATTCACGAGCAAAATTATACGACACATGATTTGGAATTAGGCGCGGTTGTTTTTGCATTAAAGACTTGGAGGCACTACTTATATGGGGTCAAAAGTATTATATATACTGACCACAAAAGTCTTCAACACATATTTAATCAGAAACAACTGAATATGAGGCAGCGTAGGTGGATTGAATTGTTGAATGATTACGACTTTGAGATTCGTTACCACCCGGGGAAGGCAAATGTGGTAGCCGACGCCTTGAGCAGGAAGGACAGAGAACCCATTCGAGTAAAATCTATGAATATAATGATTCATAATAACCTTACTACTCAAATAAAGGAGGCGCAACAAGGAGTTTTAAAAGAGGGAAATTTAAAGGATGAAATACCCAAAGGATCGGAGAAGCATCTTAATATTCGGGAAGACGGAACCCGGTATAGGGCTGAAAGGATTTGGGTACCAAAATTTAGAGATATGAGAGAAATGGTACTTAGAGAAGCTCATAAAACCAGATACTCAATACATCCTGGAACGGGGAAGATGTACAAGGATCTCAAGAAACATTTTTGGTGGCCGGGTATGAAAGCCGATGTTGCTAAATACGTAGGAGAATGTTTGACGTGTTCTAAGGTCAAAGCTGAGCATCAGAAACCATCAGGTCTACTTCAACAACCCGAAATCCCGGAATGGAAATGAGAAAATATTACCATGGATTTCATCACTAAATTGCCAAGGACTGTAAGTGGTTTTGATACTATTTGGGTAATAGTTGATCGTCTCACCAAATCAGCACACTTCCTACCAATAAAAGAAGATGACAAGATGGAGAAGTTAGCACGACTGTATTTGAAGGAAGTCGTCTCCAGACATGGAATACCAATCTCTATTATCTCTGATAGGGATGGCAGATTTATTTCAAGATTCTGGCAGACATTACAGCAAGCATTAGGAACTCGTCTAGACATGAGTACTGCCTATCATTCACAAACTGATGGGCAGAGCGAAAGGATGATACAAACGCTTGAAGACATGCTACGTGCATGTGTTATTGATTTCAGAAACAGTTGGGATAGACATCTACCGTTAGCAGAATTTTCCTACAACAACAGCTACCATTCAAGCATTGAAATGACGTCGTTTGAAGCACTTTATGGTAGAAAGTGCAGGTCTCCGATTTGTTGGAGTAAAGTGGGGGATAGATAGATTACGGGTCCGGAGATAATACAAGAAACTACCAAGAAGATCAGATAAAGAAGAAATACCCGCATTTATTTCCAGAAGATACGTCAACACCTCCAACTGCTTAAAATTTCGGGACGAAATTTATTTAACGGGTAGGTACTGTAGTGACCCGAACTTTTCCATGTTTATATATATATTAAATGAAATTGTTATTTACATGATTAAGTGTTTCCAACATGTTAAACAATCAAACTTGTTAAGACTTGATTAATTGAAATATGTTTCATATAGACAATTGACCACCCAAGTTGACCGGTGATTCACGAAAGTTAAAACTTGTAAAAACTATATGATGACATAGATATGGATATATATATATATATAGTTAACATGATACTATGATAAGTAAACATATCATTAAGTATATTAACAATGAACTACATATGTAAAAACAAGACTACTAACTTAATGATTTTTAAACTAGACATATATGTAACGATTATTGTTGTAAAGACATTTAATGTATATATATATATCATATTAAGAGATATTCATACATGATAATATCATGATAATATAATAATTTAAAATCTCATTTGATATTATAAACATTGGGTTAACAACATTTAACAAGATCGTTAACCTAAAGGTTTCAAAACAACACTTACATGTAACGACTAACGATGACTTAACGACTCAGTTAAAATGTATATACATGTAGTGTTTTAATATGTATTTATACACTTTTGAAAGACTTCAATACACTTATCAAAATACTTCTACTTAACAAAAATGCTTACAATTACATCATCGTTCAGTTTCATCAACAATTCTACTCGTATGCACCCGTATTCGTACTGGTACAATACACAGCTTTTAGATGTATGTACTATTGGTATATACACTCCAATGATCAGCTCTTAGCAGCCCATGTGAGTCACCTACCACATGTGGGAACCATCATTTGGCAACTAGCATGAAATATCTCATAAAATTACAAAAATATTAGTAATCATTCATGACTTATATTTACATGAAAACAAAATTACATATCCTTTATATCTAATTCATACACCAACGACCAAAAACACCTACAAACACTTTCATTCTTCAATTTTTTTCATCTAATTGATCTCTCTCAAGTTCTATATTCAAGTTCTAAGTGTTCTTCATATATTCTACAAGTTCTAGTTACATAAAATCAAGAATACTTTCAAGTTTGCTAGCTCACTTCCAATCTTGTAAGGTGATCATCCAACCTCAAGAAATCTTTGTTTCTTACAGTAGGTTATCATTCTAATACAAGGTAATAATCATATTCAAACTTTGGTTCAATTTCTATAACTATAACAATCTTATTTCAAGTGATGATCTTACTTGAACTTGTTTTCGTGTCATGATTCTGCTTCAAGAACTTCGAGCCATCCAAGGATCCGTTGAAGCTAGATCCATTTTCCTCTTTTCCAGTAGGTTTATCCAAGGAACTTAAGGTAGTAATGATGTTCATAACATCATTCGATTCATACATATAAAGCTATCTTATTCGAAGGTTTAAACTTGTAATCACTAGAACATAGTTTAGTTAATTCTAAACTTGTTCGCAAACAAAAGTTAATCCTTCTAAATTGAATTTTAAAATCAACTAAACACATGTTATATATCTATATGATATACTAACTTAATGATTTAAAACCTGGAAACACGAAAAACACCGTAAAACCGGATTTACGCCGTCGTAGTAACACCGCGGGCTGTTTTGGGTTAGTTAATTAAAAACTATGATAAACTTTGATTTAAAAGTTGTTATTCTGAGAAAATGATTTTTATTATGAACATGAAACTATATCCAAAAATTATGGTTAAACTCAAAGTGGAAGTATGTTTTCTAAAATGGTCATCTAGACGTCGTTCTTTCGACTGAAATGACTACCTTTACAAAAACGACTTGTAACTTATTTTTCCGACTAAAACCTATACTTTTTCTGATTAGATTCATAAAATAGAGTTCAATATGAAACCATAGCAATTTGATTCACTCAAAACGGATTTAAAATGAAGAAGTTAGGGGTAAAACAAAATTTGATAATTTTTCTCATTTTAGCTACGTGAAAATTGGTAACAAATCTATTCCAACCATAACTTAATCAACTTGTATTGTATATTATGTAATCTTGAGATACCATAGACACGTATACAATGTTTCAACCTATCATGTCGACACATCTATATATATTTCGGAACAACCATAGACACTCTATATGTGAATGTTGGAGTTAGCTATACAGGGTTGAGGTTGATTCCAAAATATATATAGTTTGAGTTGTGATCAATACTGAGATATGTATACACTGGGTCGTGGATTGATTCAAGATAATATTTATCGATTTATTTCTGTACATCTAACTGTGGACAACTAGTTGTAGGTTACTAACGAGGACAGCTGACTTAATAAACTTAAAACATCAAAATATATTAAAAGTATTGTAAATATATTTTGAACATACTTTGATATATATGTATATATTGTTATAGGTTCGTGAATCAACCAGTGGCCAAGTCTTACTTCCCGACGAAGTAAAAATCTGTGAAAGTGAGTTATAGTCCCACTTTTAAAATCTAATATTTTTGGGATGAGAATACATGCAGGTTTTATAAATGATTTACAAAATAGACACAAGTACGTGAAACTACATTCTATGGTTGAATTTTCGAAATCGAATATGCCCCTTTTTATTAAGTCTGGTAATCTAAGAATTAGGGAACAGACACCCTAATTGACGCGAATCCTAAAGATAGATCTATTGGGCCTAACAAACCCCATCCAAAGTACCGGATGCTTTAGTACTTCGAAATTTATATCATATTCGAAGGGTGTCCCGGAATGATGGGGATATTCTTATATATGCATCTTGTTAATGTCGGTTACCAGGTGTTCACCATATGAATGATTTTTATCTCTATGTATGGGATGTGTATTGAAATATGAAATCTTGTGGTCTATTATTATGATTTGATATATATAGGTTAAACCTATAACTCACCAACATTTTTGTTGACGTTTTAAGCATGTTTATTCTCAGGTGATTATTAAGAGCTTCCGCTGTCGCATACTTAAATAAGGACGAGATTTGGAGTCCATGCTTGTATGATATTGTGTAAAAACTGCATTCAAGAAACTTATTTTGTTGTAACATATTTGTATTGTAAACCATTATGTAATGGTCGTGTGTAAACAGGATATTTTAGATTATCATTATTTGATAATCTACGTAAAGCTTTTTAAACCTTTATTGATGAAATAAAGGTTATGGTTTGTTTTAAAATGAATGCAGTCTTTGAAAAACGTCTCATATAGAGGTCAAAACCTCGCAACGAAATCAATTAATATGGAACGTTTTTAATCAATAAGAACGGGACATTTCACGTACGGGCCAAGTCACGCCATTATTAAGCCAGACATTAATGTGTCAGATTATGAAATCAAAGGACAAATCCTACACATGGTAACTAATCAATGCCAATATAGTGGTACGCCTAAGGAAGATCCAAACGAACATCTTCGAACCTTTAATAGGATCTGTACTCTATTTAAAATCCGAGAAATGGAGGATGAACAAATCTATCTCATGTTATTTTCCTGGACTTTAAAGGGAGAAGTCAAAGATTGGTTAGAATCGTTACCTGAAGGGGCGATTGATACATGGGATGTTTTAGTTGAAAAATTTCTTAAACAATTCTTTCCGGCATCCAAAGCCGTAAGACTTCAAGGAGAAATTGTTACATTCACGTAAAAGCCAAATGAAACTCTATATGAGGCGTGGACAAGATTCGGAAAGTTGTTGAGAGGATGTCCTCAGCACGGTTTAGACACTTATCAAATAGTACAAATATTCTACCAAGGATGCGATGTTGCTACACGAAAAGACATCGACATAACAGCTGGTGGTTCCATTATGAAGAAAACCGCAACTGAGGCTTACAAAATCATTGATAACACAGCCTCCCACTCGCATGATATGGCACCAAGAAAAAGATATCTTTCGTTCATCTAAAGCGGATAGAGCCGATTCTAGCCATGACTTTGATTCTGTTTCCGCAAAAATAGATGCTTTCGAGAGACGAATGGAAAAGATGACTAAAGATATTCACGTAATACGAATCAGTTGTGAGCAATGCGGTGGACCTCACTTAACGAAAGATTGTCACATTGAGCAAACAATGGAACAACGTGAGAATGTTTCCTACATGAACCAAAGGCCGGGAAATAATTATCAGAATAATTATCAACCGCCAAGGCCAAACTTCAATCGAAATCAAAACACTCTTTACAATCCAAATGGACCCAACAATAACTCGTACAACCAACAAGGTCCGAATAACCAACCAACTCAAAACAACATTTTCAATCTACAAAAACCTAGCTTGTATAAACCACCACAACAAACCGAAGAGAAAAAGCCAAATCTGGAAGAAATGATGGCAAAGCTAATGGAATCTCAAACACAATTTATTACATCTCAAACCCAAACCAATGAGAGGTTTGATCAGTCATTAAGAACTCAACAAGCTTCCATTTTGAATCTAGAAAAACACGTAGGTACTCTTGCTAGCATGATGAGTGAGAGGGAACAAGGAAAGCTACCGAATAATACTGAAGTAAATCCTGGAATGAGAATGTTAATATGGTTTCAACGAATTCTGAAAAACCATCATCAGAAGATGGGAAGGTTTTAGATGTTAGTAACAATGAAGAAGTTACAACACCACCACCACTCGAGTATGTAAAGCCAGTGGTGGCACCCTACAGACCATCCATCCCATTTCCAAGAAAAGGAGTTGAGTATGAGCAAGTGATAGGTAATAAAGTTTGTAATACCACTGGAAAGAAGAAGAAGAATAAGAAAGTGCAAGAAATAAAAACCGTAAAGATAAACCCGGTAAAGACAGTTCCACCAAAACCTCCACCCAGGTTGGGTGATCCGGGTGAATTTATTGTTCCTTGTCTACTTAGTGATTGTGTCATGTATGATGCACTAGCAGATTTAGGTGCGAGTGTGAGTGTTATGCCTCTTTCATTATATAAGAGATTAGGAGTATGTGAGTTAAGTCCAACAGAGATGAGTGTCCGACTCTTTGATCAAACTATTAGGCACCCAGTTGGAATTGCTGACAACCTACCCGTTAATTTAACCTTTTTAATCGAATTTATTGTCATTGACATAGAAGAGGACTCAAACATTCCTCTAATTTTAGGTCGACCATTCTTAGCGTCCACCAGGGCGTTATTTGATGTAAGAAAAGGTAGAATGACACTTAGTGATGGTGACAAATCGGTCACCTTTGTGATTCGAAAGTCTAAATCTCCACCAACCAAAACCGTTGAACCAACAAAAACGATTGGTAAGAACCATGTTGTTTTACCAACTCCAACGGTAGTGCTTAACAATAATAAAATGCCTAAGTGTGGGGAAAAAAAGTAACACCTAATGATGACTTGATAACAAAGAACCCCGTTGTTGATACGAAATTAAATGACTCCGTTATTAACAGTTCAATGAAGAAACTTATTAAACGGATTCGCGATGCTAGAACCAAGGAGAACTTTAAGTTATGTAACCGGTTAGTATCCAATCTATCGCCTAAAGAAAAGGCGAAACTAGTTGAATTTGAGGATGTTACACAGGAATCAGACCAATGGCTTAAAGCAAAAGTCACAGATATGCAAGTTGATTATGGTCCAAAAGAAATTGACAATGAAGTTAATCACAATTTCGACACCACAGCTACCTAAGTGTGGGGAGATTCAAATGTTCTAAAGAGAAAACGTTGTCTAGAGTTAGTTGTTCTGTTCTCGTGTAGTTTCGAGAATGGAATCCGATTGGTCTTTTCCACTAGCAGACACTAAAGAACTAGTTTTCCCCCCCTATTCTGAATTTTTGTTTTGTAGATTTTGTATGAAATTAATTTGCATTTTAAAATTTAATTTTTGTGTGATTTAAAAAATCAAAAAAAAATTACTTTATTTCATTAAGTTTAAAAAAATGATTTCTAAAATTCATCGTAAGTTGAAGACTAGGTCATGGAATCAAAATTGCTTTACCCGAGGGCGGGGCGAAAATTTTTGTTATCATTATTTTTAATATTATTGATCTAAAGTATATATATAAAAAAAACCAAAAATCTTTGCTTTTAAAACAATCGCTTTAAAAATGACAAATTTTAAATTTTGTCGAGGGACGGACTAGGTAAACATACTGAAACTACCTAAAGTAAAAGGAAACAAAATTTTAAAAAATTATTCATTTAAATTGTTTTAATAAATAAAGGTTTTATAAAATATATATATATATATATATATATATATATATATATATATATATATATATATATATATATATATATATATATATATATATATATATATATATATATATATATATATTTATATATGTTTGTAGTTTATCTTATGTGCAAAACAGGGTAAAACAAAGCACTTTCAAAGTCTGACATTAAGTTCAGCAAAAGCTACTAATTTTGACGACAAGACGCAAAATATCAAATGTGATATAAAATAATATGTTTGCAAAATCGGTATTTTTAATCACTTTTCTACACTAATCACCCTCGTGAATTTATAATTACAGTCTGATTTCATGCAAATGAGGGCATTGCATGATCTCAAGAGTGTGGAAGGGTTATAAATTCTCTCGGGTTTACACTTAGTTTAATTGCCAAATTTTGTGAAAATTTGAAAAATTTTCTCTCGGGTTTACACTTAGTTTAATTGCCAAATTTTGTGAAAATTTAAAAAAAATTCAACTAAATGAATTCAAAATCATGTTTATACATATTTATGAACGATAAAACTAGGTGTTAATGCCGAAATTATTATTACCTCGAAGAGAACATAAATGGAGAAACAACTCAAAACGTTAGAATTCATTTAAAATGGAATATAGGAGAATAAAAAGGCAAAGAAAAAAATAAATAAAAGCTAAGTGTGGGAAAAATTTACCAAGTTATTTAAAACATATATCACATATTTGTACAAGATTTTTGCAGGTGCTTTTGTTTTGAACGATTTTAATCAGTTTTACCTAATTTACTGTAACATATTTGAAAGAAAGATGGATCTGCACGATGAATCAATTCCATCATTAAAAGGAAGTAAAGTCTTCCGAAAAAGACACGCACTTCTTGATTTAGGTCAGGAAGTTGTCATCCAGACCAGCTGTAGGTTGACAAAAAATCTAGAAAAGTCATCTCTAAAATCAGCAGGAAATCCACGGACCTCAACATCAAACAGGGTCACCAAGTGGTCAGACTTATCCTAACCATGAGAGGATCTGTCTCGTAAAATGGGGAGGGCGCCGTGCAAATTAGCTTGATAAGACTAATGAATCAGACCCCCAGAAAGGATAATCTAATTAAAAGATTAAAAATCAGCTTTTAAGCCTGATATTACTCAATCCTTGAGATTGACCTTAAAGATTGAGAATTACAAACTCATGGAATTTAATGATATCTAAACTCGAGCTTGAACGAGAAAATATTTTGATCAAATTACAAATCGATTTGTTTTCTGAAAACCTATTTTCAATGCGTTCATTACCATTGAACGTAAAATCCTAAGAATTCACCGAAATTCATTAGGTCACCTGAACTAAATCGGGTGTCAACCATAAGAATGGTGGTTGCATAGCATGGTCGAAGACAGGACCTTGTGCCAGACCGAAAAACTATAGGGTGATCTTTACTATTGCTCCTACAAAGAATAGTAATTACATCTGACACGTTATAGAACATAATCAAAAGCATGTCACGGGACATTGCCTTAACAGTTGCTTGTTCAACGCTTTCCTTTACAACCGGACGGTAGTTTACTGAAAGGTAATATACGGAGCAAGTATACTGGACGTGTTGCTTTCCCAATACAAGGTTAGCAAGTGGGTGACACAAAACCATAAGTTTTGAGCTAAAATTTTTAATTCTGAAACCCACCAAACCCACAAAAATAATTTGCAAACACCGGTGAAGGGTTATTCTGGAAAACTTATCTAGGGTAAAAGCTAGATTGAATTTTCAAAAGATCAAATGTTTTCATAAAGATCCAATTTCCTTAAAGGATCTAAATTTTTATAAGTCATGTGAGACTGTAAACCACATTGTTACTATCATTGTTTATACCGCCGTATCAAAATCACTGATGTATAAAGTGCGAGAATAAAAAAAAGTGATTCGAGTGAAGTGTGATTTAATTTCAAGTTCTGTATTGTTTGAGGACAAGCAACGTTCAAGTGTGGGGATATTTGATAGTGCTCCAAATGAACATATATTTAGGCACAATATTCTTCCAATATGTAAAACTTTTAGTTACTATTGTTCTATTTTTATGTAATAATCATTTAAATAAATAAGTGCGGAGATAAAAGAAGAAAACGACGATTTGAAGATGCAAACGACCAAAAAGCTCAAAAGTACAAAGTACAATCCAAGTGATTCAAATTATTGATAAGAAACGTCTCAAAAGTTACAAGAGTACAAGACGCAAAACGCAAAGTACAAGATATTAAATCGTACGAAAGGACGTTCGAAAATCCAGAACCGGGACCTGAGCCAACTATCAACGCGCGATGCAACGGAGCTAAAATTATAAATCAACTATGCACATGAATATAATATAATATATATATAATTATATAAAATTATATATATATTATATATATTAAATAAATATGTCGACAAGTTAGGAGCCAAAAAGTATGTGACCAGGAAATGAAAGCCATGCGATCGCATGGCCAGAAGGCACAAAACTCAT
Source organism: Rutidosis leptorrhynchoides (assembly GCF_046630445.1). Lineage (NCBI taxonomy): Eukaryota > Viridiplantae > Streptophyta > Magnoliopsida > Asterales > Asteraceae > Rutidosis > Rutidosis leptorrhynchoides. Next base: position 100,101,588 of record NC_092342.1, on the reverse strand, counting down.
GCACTCGCATGAGTTACTGTAGCAGGCCACATTCTATAAATTCAGCATTTTTCGGATGATATTATCACATCTTTTTCTATCTCTTACTCTCAAAATATATATTTATATTTATATTATAATTTTAATATTAAAGTTTAATAATAATAAGGTTATGTTAGCGAATGTTGTAAGTTTGTAAGTCGAAATTCTGTCCGTGTAACGATACGCGATAAATAATCACTTTAAGCTATGTTCTTCCTTTTTAAATTAATGTCTCGTAACTAAGTTATTATTATGTTTATTTGAGCCAAAGTAATCGTGATGTTAGACTAAATATTAAGATGGGGTTATTAGATTTTGTACCATAATAAAGGTTTGGACAAAAGACCGACACTTGTGGACATTGGACTATGACTATTAATAGATAGGGGGTATTGTCTAATTGTGCGACAACTCATTGGAACCTGTCGAACCTATCTTCAAATTAGTTAATCTAATAATTATTAAAATGATTATGTATGTCCTATTTAGTGACATTTATACGACATCTTTTACGATCATTTAATTAATTATTTGGGTTGGGTAATTGATTGTTCATTCTGATCAAGTGGGTAAATTAATATTCATATCTCATTAAAACAGGGGTGGATTACATACAAGGATAATTGGTGTAATTGTTAACAAAGTATTAAAACCTTGGATTACACGCAGTCGATAACCTAGTGTGATCATTAAACAAAGTATTAAAACCTTGTTACAGTTCGAATCCCTAATTAGTTGAAATATTTGACTTCGGGAATAAGGTTAATTTGACGAGCATTTTATAATTATGACCGATGGACTATTATGGACAAAAACCAAATAGGTATCAAATAATCCAGGACAATGGACAATTAACCTGGGTAATAATTAATTAAAATTAAAACGTCAAACATCATGATTACGGAAGTTTAAATAAGCATAATACTTTTATTTTCTGTCATTTTAATTACTGCAATTTACTTTATCGCAATTTAAATTCTGTCTTTTATATTATCATCATTTATCTTTACGCTTAAAATATAAAATCGACAAGCCAGTCAATAAACGGTAAAAACCCCCTTTTATAATAATATTACTATATATAATTATATATATTTTATATAAATATAGTTTTTTAAAATATAGCGTTAAACTCAGCAGATCCCTGTGGAACGAACCGGACTTACTAAAAACTACACTACTTTACGATTAGGTACACTGCCTATAAGTGTTGTAGCAAGGTTTAGGTATATCCCATTCTATAAATAAATAAATAACTTGTGTAAAATTGTAGCATATTTCGTCATATTTCGTATTAAAAAATAATACTATTTCATGTACACCTCGCATAACATCAGCCACCACCCGAGCGCGAAGCTCGTTGACTTCTTCTATTACACTGAGGTGATTGTCGGTTCAGACGAGCAGATAAATAAGATCTAGTATTTGATGTAGTATATAATCGTGACGAGATACTCTGGAAATGAGAGAGAAAATGGTGTTTCGGACAGGTTTGCCGGTAAGTGCTTCAGGTTCTTCGCCAAGAGGACAATGTGGTGGATGGAAAGAATCGCCTTCCTCTTGTCTCCAATGATTAAGAAGGCTACGTACCCATCCCCAATTCATTCAAAATAGATGATGGCTGATTGGTTGATCCATTTCGGTCACACTGCTTTCGGAGCTTGAGTGGGATTCCATTATGCAATCCGAGTGACTTGAACTAATGACGAATTCCATTTTGTACGATTAAATAAAGGATTTTTCGATATGAAATGATTTTTCGGCTATCGGGTAATATTCTAATTACATAGAATATCTATATATGTAGAGCAAAAGATTTCATAGATTACGGAGGAATTTACGGGATATGTCAGGCAAAGTTTACAGTAACAGATACGCTAAGATATGAATTAGCATATACGTTAAGATATGAATTTTGTCTATACACTATTCATGCAATCAATGCAATAAGATGTGTCTAGACTAAGAATGATAAGCAGGTAATTTTTGATAAGAAATGATAAGCAAAAACTTTTGACATGCAACTAAGGTCGAAGTCCAGACTCACTAATGCATCCTAACAACTATCAGTTAGACACACTAACGCAGACCTGGTTCGCTAAGACCACCGCTCTGATACCACATGTAAAGGCCCGTCCTAATCCATAAGGACAAATACAATATCATTTGGTTACATTGCGAGGTATTTGACCTCTATATGATACATTTTACAAACATTGTATTCGTTTTCAAAAGACAACCTTCCATTATAATGAAAGTTGACAGGCATGCATACCATTTCATAATATCCAAACTGTAAATGACCTAATCTGTCATTTACTTAATTATAATCTTTATTGAACTCAACGACTTGAATGCAACGTCTTTTGAAATATGCCATGAATGACTCCAAGTAATATCTTTAAAAAGAGCAAATGCATAGCGAAAGATTTCTTTAATACCTGAGAATAAACATGCTTTCAAGTGTCAACCAAAAGGTTGGTGAGTTCATTAGTTTATCGTAATCAATCATTTCTATAATTTAATAGACCACAAGGTTTTCATTTGCATTTCTCATAAACATAATCTCATATCAGGCATTTCTCACGGCATAGAGAAGATAAAAATCATTCATATGACGAACGCTTGATAATCGAACTAACAGGATGCATATAGAATATCCCCATCATTTTGGGACTCTCATCGGACATGATAATCGAAGTACTAAAGCATTCGTAACCCGAATGGGACATGTCAAGGTCCATAGATCTATCTTTAGGATTCACGTCAATTAGGGGCCATTTCCCTAATTCTTAGGCTACCTAGCTAAAAAGGGGCATATTCGATTTCGATAATCCAACCATAGAATGTAATTTTTGAATACGTGTGTCTATTTTGTCAAATATTTATAAAAGTTGCGCATGCATTCTCAGTCCCAAAAATATATATATTGCAAAAGCATTTAAAAAGGGAGTAATGAAACTCACAATACTGTATTTTGTAGTAAAAAATACATATGACGTCATTGAACAAGTGCAAGGTTGGCCTCGGATTCACGAACCTATATTAATTATATATATTTATATGTTGGTCAATATTTGTCTAACAATTTAGGTTAAACCGTAGTGTATCACAATCCTAATGCTCGAGACTAATATGTAAAAGTCAACAAAAGCCAACTTTACCAAAATGATTTCCACAATTTATTCATGATTATTATATAGTTTAGATATAGTCGTTTTATATTTTTTTTATAGATATTTTTAACAGATTTATTAGAGTAAATAATCTAATTCATTTTTTAATAAAATTTTATATTAAAAAATATACTTTTATATATCTTAAGTAATAAAATTTATAAAGTTCATTTAATATCATAAAAAATAATATGATAGGTATTATTAATGTAATTATGTTACACGTAGTAAAATATGTTTGTATCACATATTTATTTGATAAAATAATATCGATAATAATAGCAAGTAAAAGTTGTATTATTTTGTAATAATAATTATTATTATTCTACTAATAATAATAACAATATTTATATTTACTAAAAATGATATTATGATAAAATGATAATTCTTATTAATAATAATAATGAAATTTTATATTAACAATGATATTCCTATTAAAAATAATAATTTTTGTAAAAATAATAGTTTTAATATTAATAATACTTTTAATAATAATAATGATAAAAATAATGAAAACGATATTTTTATCTAAATCAATACCATTCAAATTTTAATTTCATTATGATACAAATACTCATTATTTCCTAATCAATTTGTTAATAGCTTTTAGTCGTCTTTTATATCGCGTTCATAATAATGATAACAATAGTATTCTTAATAATTAGATGTTACTAATATTAGTTTTAATTATAATAATACTAATAATAATAAATATTATGATAATATTAATGATAATACTAATAACTTATTATTATGAATGCCCACGTATCAATATAGAGATTCAATATTGCAGGAAAGTACGCGGACGCAACGGAGATGATAAACACTAGTTTGACCTCACGAGCATACCCCTGATCCATACCCATAACCTCCATAGCTATAACTCATAATTTCCTTAGCCCTATCCTACTCGCAATCCAGTTTTGAAAATTACTTAAACAACACTCCGTCGTAGTATTTTATGTATAAATACTACCAATAATAATACTCCTAACTGTAATATTAATCTTAATAATAATAATAATAATAATAATAATAATAATAATAATAATAATAATAATAATAATAATAATAATAATATAAATAATTTAGATAATACGGAGTAAAATGAATGAAGAAAGGAATGAATTCGGTAGACCAGTATCACATTTTATAGATGTATCTTGAGATTTATCATCATGCAATCGCATGAGTTGTAAGGGTGATCCTCATGCACTTGCATGGGCACCCATGACAGCTAAATCCCATTCAATTCTTTCGCCGACACTTTTAAATAATAATATATATAAATATATAATTAATCTATATAATTATTTAAATATTATATTATATTTACGTGCAAAGTTAATTTGTAAATTTAGTTCCAATGACTCGTATGTTGTCACTCGACTTATGTCTCGGTTCCGGTTTCTCGAACGCATTTTCGTACGCTTAGAAAACTGATACTTTATGTTATGCGACGTGTACCTTTAACAAAAATATAGACTTAACTTATCAATAACTAAAGCATCCGAAGTGTAACTCGAATGTTAGAGTGTTTTGGTCATTAGCTTTTATAGATCAACGTCTCGTTATATATACATATACATATATGTGTAATAGTATTATTTTTAATTCAAAACATTTTGTATTTATTTAATATTTTATTTTATTTCATATATATATATATATATTTTAAAATGTAGTTTGTACATAATATAATATTTAGTTTTCGAAAACTTATTTATTTTCAAAATTCATTTTAGAATCGTTTATATAATAGAAAAATATTATGTCGTATTACGCTTACGTTTTTGAAACCATATATATATATATATATATATATATATATATATATATATATATATATATATATATATATATATATATATATATATATATATATATATATATATATATATATATATATATAGATAGATATAATTCAAAGCTTTAATTAAGTTCTTCAAATCTCATAAACAATTTATCTCATAAAACGTTTTAGTACTAAGTTTCTTTTTAAACTGAAAATGTTTTGTACGTTTGAAATTATATCAAATAAATATGATAATTATGTTTTCCAAACTAAATATATTTAAGAATCATTTTAAAAGGTTGACATAATGGAAATCGTTATATCATAAAACGTTTTAGAAAAGTAACTTATATATTTAATAATTTTCAAGTTTTTAAATTACTGTTCATTGATGAAGCGTGGAATCAAGTCCAAAGGTTAATGAACGTACAAAATCATTTTAAGGTAAAACGTTGATATTTATTTTCTAAATTATCTATATTCCCTAATTTCTCTTTCACGTTAAATAATATGAAAACTAAATTGTTATATTAACAAAAGTCTCAAGTGAAATATAATAAAGCATATATTGGAAATCAAACAAGAAGCTCCACTAACTTTTGTCTAGATCTCATTAAGTAACACTTTGTTCTCACTTGTAATTCACTTTACCATTTATTCCGAATACCGTTAAAAAGGAAAGGTTTCCTAAATCAAAGTAGACCTCTCAACAGAGACTCGTAATCATACAATGTATCTGATAAATCAATCATTTGATATTATTTTCTAATTCCATTAATAACCATATTGAAACTAGTACATTCATGTAAAGTATTATACGTTTAATACATTGTTAATATTATCAAGTTATTATATATACATATACCTAGATATACATATTCATATCCAATTAAATAATGGTTCGTGAATCTTCGGGATTTGGTCGAGGTTAAATGAATGTATGAACATTGTTTAGAATTCTTGAGGTTCAACTTAACAAACTTTGCGTATCGTGTCGGGATAATATAAAGATAAAGTTTAAATTTAGTCGGAAATTTCCGGGTCGTCACACATGAGGCTATATTTATAGGAAACTAAGAACACAAGTGTTCTTGCAACTTGATCTTCAAGATCACAATCAAGTAATCAACATGGACAACTAGCAAGCCTTTACACCCATGTTATGGCATGATCACAGCCACCTTTGATGGTGTAAAGTAGTCCAACATGCACCTAAAGTGCAACTTAAACCAAACAAGATCGGTTGTAAAGTGTGCAAGTTGACAACTTACTGCCAGACAGGCGATGCGCCGCATCTCGATGAGATGCATCGCATCCCTGTTTCTTTTCATGTTTACAGATTCAAAATCACGATGCAGGTTCAAGTAATAGATCCAGATGCGCCGCATCTAAAACCTTCGGCAAAAAAACGCTTGATGAATGCGCCTCATCCACCCCTGGATGCGCCACATCTATCACCAGAATCAGTTTTCTACTTGTTTAAAGTTTCCACACCTCAACAAATCTCCCACTTGGAGACTTTGAACAAAATCAATCCTTCGTAAACTCGCCTAATCTAACCAAGAACATTAAATACCATTTACACACCGCCAAACGCCATTTGGGTCCTCCAATTACCGTTTAGTACACGCATCTCATCACATACTTCGGATGAGTAGACTTTCGATATAAGTTCTTCAACGCTACTTATTAGACTTCAAACATTATTATCCCACAAAAACAATTTGACCCACTAATTACACCTCCTTCCGCTGAAGGAAAAGTTAAAAAGCGTTTCAATTATTGAAGGAAAAGTTAACTACGGAACCTATATTGTCATTGCCTGAAGGGAATGATGATTTTGTGATATATTGTGACGCCTCAAAGCAAGGTCTCCGTTGTGTATTAATGCAACGAACGAAAGTAATTGCTTATGCGTCTAGACAATTGAAGATTCACGAGCAGAATTATACGATGCATGATTTGAAATTAGGAGCGGTTGTTTTTGCATTAAAGACTTGGAGGCACTACTTATATGGGGTCAAAAGTATTATATATACCGATCACAAAAGTCTCCAACACATATTTAATCAGAAACAACTAAATATGAGGCAGCGTAGGTGGATTGAGTTATTGAATGATTACGATTTCGAGATTCGTTACCATCCGGGGAAGGCGAATGTGGTAGCAGACGCTTTGAGTAGAAAGGACAGAGAACCTATACGGGTAAAAGCTATGAATATAATTATTCGTACTAACCTTACTACTCAAATAAAGGAGGCGCAACAGGGAGTTGTAAAAGAAGGGAATTTGAAAAATGAAATACCCAAAGGGTCGGAGAAACACCTTAATATTCGGGAAGACGGAACTCGATATAGAGCTGAAAGAATTTGGGTACCAAAGTTTGGAGATGTGATAGAAATGGTACTTGGAGAAGCACATAAAACCAGATACTCAATACATCCCGGAGCGGGAAAGATGTACAAGGACCTCAAGAAATATTTTTGCTAGCCGGGTATGAAAGCCGATATTGCTAAATACGTAGGAGAATGTTTGACGTGTTCTAAGGTCAAAGCTGAACATCAGAAACCATCAGGTCTACTTCAACAACCTGAAATCCCAGAATGGAAATGGGAAAATATTACCATGGATTTCATTACTAAATTGCCAAGGACTGCAAGTGGTTATGATACTATTTAGGTAATAGTCGATCGTCTTACCAAATCAGCACACTTTCTGCCAATGTAAGAAGATGATAAAATGGAGAAGTTGGCGCGATTATAATTTAAGGAAGTTGTCTCCAGACATGGAATACCAATCTCTATTTTCTCTGATAGGGATGGAAGATTTGTTTCAAGGTTTTGGCAGACACTGCAACAAGCATTGGGGACTCGTCTAGACATGAGTATTGCTTATCATCCACAAACTGATGGGCAAAGTGAAAGGACGATACAGACCTTTGAAGACATGCTACGAGCATGTGTTATCGATTTCAGAAACAGTTGGGATCGACACCTACCATTAGCAGAATTTTCCTACAACAACAGTTACCATTCGAGTATTGAGATGGCGCCGTTTGAAGCACTTTATGGTAGAAAGTGCAGGTCTCTGATTTGTTGGAGTGAAGTGAGGGATAGACAGATTACGGGTCCGGAGATAATACAAGAAACTACCGAGAAAATCATCCAAATTCAACAACGATTGAAAACCGCCCAGTGTCGACAAAAAAGCTACGCGGACAGTAAAAGAAAAGATATAGAATTTGAGATTGGAGAGATGGTCATGCTTAAGGTTTCACCTTGGAAAGGCGTTGTTCGATTTGGTAAATGGGGGAAACTAAATCCAAGTTACATTGGACCATTCAAGATTATTGATCGTGTCGGACCAGTAGCTTACCAACTTGAGTTACCTCAACAACTCGCGGCTGTACATAAAACTTTCCACGTCTCGAATTTGAAGAAACATTTTGCTAAAGAAGATCTCACTATTCCATTAGACAAAATCCAAATCAACGAAAAACTTCAATTCATTGAAGAACCCGTCGAAATAATGGATCGTAAGGTTAAAAGACTTAAGCAAAATAAGATACCAATTGTTAAGGTTCGATGGAATGCTCGTAGAGGACCCGAGTTCACCTGGGAGCATGAAGATCAGATGAAGAAGAAATACCCGCACCTATTTCCAGAAAATTCGTCAACACCTTCTACAACTTAAAATTTCGGGACGAAATTTATTTAACGGGTAGGTACTGTAGTGACCCGAACTTTTCCATGATTTTCCATGATTATATATTAAATGAAAACTATATTTTCATGATTAAATGTTTCCAACATGTTAAGTAATCAAACTTGTTAAGACTTGATTATCTGAAATGAGTTTCATGTAGACAATTGACCACCCAAGTTGACCGGCGATTCACGAACATTAAAACTTGTAAAAATGACATGATGATATATATATGGACATATATATGGTTAACATGAGATTATGATAGGTAAGTATCTCACTAAGTATATTAACAATGAGTGATATACATAAAAATTGAGAATATTGAATTATGAAGCTCAAAACGATATACATAACGATTACGTTATAACAACGTCTTACTAAATACATATGTATTGTATTAAGTTATTGATATACTATATTTAACATGATAAAATGATAATTAATTACATCATTGAGTGTATTAACAATGAACTATAGAAGTAAGATGAGACTACTAACTTAAGGATTTTGAAACAATATATATATGTAACGATTATCGTTGTAATAGTATTTTAACATATATATATGATGTTAAGATATATTCATACACCATGTTATCATGTTAACATAACAATTTAACATCTTATTTAAGTATTATAACAATGGATCAATTACATTTAACAAGATCGTTAACTTAAAGGTTCCGAATCAACACTTACATATAACGACTAACGATGACTTAACGACTCAGTTAAATGTATATACATGTAGTGTATTAAGATGTATTAATACACTTTTGGAAGACTTCATGACATATATCAAAGTACTTCTACTTAACAAAAATGCTTACAATTACATCCTCATTCATTTTCATCAACAATTCTACTCGTATACACCCGTATTTGTACTCGTACAATACACATCTTCTAAGATGTATATACTATTGGTATATACACTCAATCATCAGATCCTTAGCAGCCCATGTGAGTAATTAAACATGTAGGAACCATCATTTGACAACTAGCATGAAATATCTCACAAAATTACAAAAAATATTATAAATTATTCATATATTATTTACATGAAAATAAACATACACATCCTTTATATCTAATCCATATACCAACGACCAAAAACACCTACAAACACTTTCATTCTTCAATTTTCTTCATCTAATTTATCTCTCTAAAGTTCTATCTTCAAGTTCTAAGTGTTCTTCATAAATTCTATAAGTTCTAGTTTCATAAAATCAAGAATACTATCAAGTTTGCAAGATTACTTCCAAGTTTTCTAATCCAATCCAAGTAGTCATCTAAGCTCAAGAAATACTTCTTATTTACAGTCATATATCTTTCTAATATAAGGTAATACTCATATTCAAACTTTGATTCAATTTCTATAACTATAACTATCTTATTTCGAGTGGAAATCTTACTTGAACTTGTTTTCGTGTCATTATTCTACTTTAAGAACTTTCAAGCCATCCAAGAATCCTTTGAAGCTAGATCAATTTTTGTCACTTCCAGTAGGTTTACCTACTAAACTTGAGGTAGTAATGATGTTCATAACATCATTCGATTCATATATATAAAACTATCTTATTCGAAGATTTGAACATGTAATCACTAGAACATAGTTTAGTTAATTCTAAACTTGTTCGCAAACAAAGTTAATCCTTCTAACTTTACTTTTAAAATCAACTAAATACATGTTATATATCTATATGATATGCTAACTTAATGATTTAAAACCTGGAAACACGAAGAACACCGTAAAACCGGACATACGCCGTCGTAGTGAAATCGGGGGCTGTTTTGGGTTAAAAAAATAAAAAGTATCTTAATCTTTGAATTGGAAGTTTGTTTTCTGGAAAAATGATATTACATATGAACATGATACTATATCCAAAAATCATGGTTAAACACATAGTGGAAGTATGTTTTTCAAAATGGTCATCAAGATGTCGTTTTTTCGACGGAAATGACTACCTCTTTAAAAAATGACTTGTAACCTGTATTTTCAACTATAAACTTATACTTATGTTTAGTTTCATAAATTTCAGTTTATTATGAAACCATAGCAACTTGAATCAATCAAAATGGATTTGAAACGAAGAAATGACGGGTAAAACAAAATTGGATAAACTTGCTAGTTTTAGCTACGAAAATTTTGTAACAAATCTAGACTAAACATATCCTAACTAATTTATATTGTATTATACATATTATGTAATCTTGGGATACCATAGACACGTATACAATGTTTTGACATATCATATCGACCCATCTATATATATTATTTGGAACAACCATAGACACTCTATATGCAGTAATATTTGAGTTAGCTATACAGGGTTGAGGTTGATTCTAAAAATATATATACTTTGAGTTGTGATCTAGCCTGAGACGTGTATACACTGGGTCGTGGATTGATTCAAGATATATATATATATATATATATATATATATATATATATATATATATATATATATATATATATATATATATATATATATATATATATATATATATTGATTTATTTCTGTACATCAAACAGTGGACAACTAGTTGTAGGTTACTAACGAGAACTGCTAACTTAACAAATTTAAACCGAATATCGCCCTTCAAGTCTGGTAACCTAAGAATTAGGGAAATGGCCCCAAATTGACGCGAATCCTAAAGATAGATCTATTGGGCTTAACAACCCCCATTCAGGTTATGGACGGTTTAGTACTTCGAGATTATTATACAGACGAGAGGTTCTGTTTTTGGGATATTCTATGCATTATGTTAACGTCGGTTACCAGGTGTTCAATATATGAATGATTTTTATCTCTATGCAGTTTGCGAAATGCCGGATATGAGATATGCTATAAAAATGAAATCTTGTGGTCTATTATTATGATTTGATAATATATAGGTTAAACCTATAACTCACCAACATTTTTGTTGACGTTTTAAGCATGTTTATTCTCAGGTGATTATTAAGAGCTTCCGCTGTAGCATACTAAAATAAGGACAAGATTTGGAGTCCATGCTTGTATGATATTGTGTAAAAACTGCATTCAAGAAACTTATTTTGATGTAATATATTCTTATTGTAAACCATTATGTAATGGTCGTGTGTAAACGGTATATTTTAGATTATCATTATTTGATAATCTACGTAATGTTTTTTAAACCTTTATCGATAAAATAAAGGTTATGGTTGTTTTAAAAATGAATGCATTCTTTGAAAAATGTCTCATATAGAGGTCAGAACCTCGCGACGAAATCAATTAATATGGAACGTTTATAATCAATATGAATGGGACATTTCAGTTGGTGTCAGAGCTGGTTTAACGCCGTTGGTGCGGGTTAGTCGTAAAGGAGGTCCTCACAGTGTGACTTGTGGCGAAGCATTGGCTCTTACTCCTTACGATCCCTTACGAGGGTTGACAGTAGCCGAGAGGCAGGCCCTAAAATCAGTATCTGAGGTACACTCAGTGGTCACCAGGCGGTTAGCTGGGAAGGCACCGGGTGGGACGTGTGGTGTCCTCAACTGAATTTCAGTTGGTATCCGAGCGTTGGTTTTAGAGAACCAAAGATTTGCATTAGTGTGTCTTATCGAGTTCGTTAGGATGCATTAGTGAGTCTGGACTTCGACCGTGTTTACTAGAAAAACGTTTGCTTAACATTTTTGTTGGAAACTATATATTGTTAACATGTAAATATTATGTGATATATTAATCTCTTAACGTGTTTGATATTGTGTGTTAGATGTCTACCTCTAGTACAAATCCCATCGAATCACCTAATAATAATGAAGAGTCGAATATATTTTGGGAAGATTCACAAATTCCCAAAGAGGAACCGGAAGAAGAGGAACCGGAAGAAGAGGAACCGGAAGAAGAGGAACTGGAAGAAGAGGAACCGGAAGAAGAGGTTCCGGAGGGGGAAATTTTAGGAACCACTGAAAAACAGACAAATAAAAGAAAGCCCTCAACGAATGGACCAAAATTAATAATGGTCAATGGTGTTTCCACCGAGGAAGCAAAATATTGGGAAGAATACCAATTTTCTGATGAATCGGATCCCGATGAGGATTCCGATGATGTTATAGAAATTACCTCGACCTAATTTGAAAAAGCAAAAGAAAATAATAAGGGAAAGGGCATTAAAATAGAGAAACTTGATTCCAACTTCGATGAACTATATATGTATCGTCAACACCCGTATTTCTTAAGTTGTAACAATAACCTGGGAACCTCTAAGCCACTAGGTTTTTCTAGACCATTTGTGAAAAGAACGTCTCATATTAGGGGAGCACCATATATCCCTAGAAAGTTAGCAAAACGAAACAGGTCCGAAGAGGAAGAAACTAGTGAGTCGAATTAAAGAGTTGTAATCATGAGGTGTAAAATATGTAAAATAAGTGTGCTTGTACTTTTCTTGTTGTATGTGAAAATTGCTTGTATTATTTGATAATTATCTTTTACGAATCTAACCCTCGTCTATTTTTTACAGTATAAAAACAAAAATGGATGTTAAGGATAGACAACCAAAAATTTTAGAAGACCTACCCGGAGACATGATTGATGAAATCTTGTCTAAAGTCAGTTAGAATTCGTCGGCACAATTATTTACGGCGAAATTAGTGTGTAGAACATTTGATGAACGTTCCAGGCATGCCTTAGTTTATAAAAGGCTTTCATTTGAAAGATGGGGTATATCACATTGGGGAGACCGTAAGTTACGCCGTGTTTTCTTTAAAGCGTTAAATGTGGGGAACTCAAATGCAATTTTACGCTACGGGTTAAAAACCTATTTTGACTCAACATATCCCAACATAGGACTTCGAGCTTTAGAAAGAGCTGCTAACATGTAACATAAAGAAGCATGTTATGCTTACGGGTTAATGATGTTCGCTTCTCACCAAAGTGAGAAAAAGAACATCGGATTTTAACTTTTAAATAAAACCTTTCCACAAGTGACGGATTCAGTAGTTGGGGTGAGAAACAAGGTTTTTAGATTATTACGGGGCTGTTGGGCATTACGAAACCCTCGTCCCTTTGACGACGTTACAACATGCTGTCTTGTCAACGGCCACAACGGTTATGTTCCACAAGAATGCATGACTTGTTTCTGGACCTATGAATTACGTGTCTTTATTGCCTTTGCTGAACGACTTGCGTTAAACTAGAAATTTGTAACAACCCGACTTTTTCCGTTTACTATCGTTAATTGTCCGTTAAGTATTTAACGGTGATTGCTTAGATTTGTGTGTTTAATAGAATTAAATACATACTTATTAGAGGAATGTTTGAATTAATATGTTATATTAATTTACGAACTTATTTCGGTTATCGAAATAACTAGAACGTTACGATTAAGTTTATCGTCTAGAAAGCTTTTCGGTTTACGGAACTCAAAAAAATGACACAATAATTATTTTTGATAATTATTGACTATAAGAAAAAAAATTATTTATTATTTATTTTATGAATTAAACTCGGTGATTGCGTTTCAACGACTAGTTAATGTTCCGGAGACTCGGTACGATTAACGGCAATGAAATGGACCACGCGCGTACAAGTAAATTAGCAAAACGAGCCCAGGACACCCCTTAGAGGTCCATTCGGCCGACCCCACCCCCATGCTCATTAATGGACTAATTTTGATTAGTGGATCACTAGTTGGATTAAATTAAGGCCCTAACCTGATATATAAAAGGCAAGAGCACTTGAGAAACCCCCATTATTTTTTTCTTGGCCGATTACTCCCTCCCCTCTCCCTCTCTTTGGCCGTCGGCCACCACATCACCACCACCACTCTCAAAATTTGATTTTTGAAGAAACCCCGTACACGAAAGACGTTCCTTTGATCGTTCTCTACGCGTTAGTGTTTTCGATTTAATCGTTTGAGGTATAACTAGAAACCCTAATCTTTATAAATCAGTTTTTTTTATCAATTACATAGTGTATTAGAGTCTAGTGCTCAATTAATATGTCTAGTGTTGTTAATTGTTGATTGATTGCGTAATTAACGTTGTTTGATTGAAAAATGAATTTTTGTTGTTGATGATATGATTAAATTGATATGAGATCTGACTTTGTAACATGTTTAATTAGAAATATATCGAAAAGTTATTAATTTTAGACTCCGATTTTGCGTGATTTCGTTATCGTATGCTCAAGATATGTGTAATCGAAGTTTACGTTAGGGTTTGCATGAAATCCAAATTTTCTGAGTTGCATGCTATGTGTTTTAGCTTATATAAAGTGTACTAATGTATTCCTTGTGAAAATTTATGCAATTTGGACTAAAGATTTGCGTCGAAAGGTTATGTAATGCTCCCGTTATGATAAAACGAATATTTGCTTTGTAAAGTATGCTGAATCTGTTTTTAAGTTTACATAAAAATTTCTAGAATGAACTAGGAATTGATTTAGACTTTGATCTTCTGGAATATGTTATTTAATATGTTACTTGACATGTTTCATTTATATTCGAACTTGAAAGAACGTGATTTTCCATGAGATAAATACTCGTCTAAATGATATGTCTGATTGATGGTCAGAAACTGATGAGTCTGTAATGTTTTGCAAATCTGTACGAATTGGCTAAAGCAATGCTTCTGATTATTTTATCACTTAAATTTTGAGATGTCTTGAGATGACACCAATTGTCCGTTCATTAAAATCTATTTTCTATATGTTTTGAAAAATGTTTAAAAACTGACGCGCGAGCAGAAATTTCTGTAATGAACTCAGACTTGATCCCTTCTGACTTCTGACTTTTAATCATCGTATGAGGCTTTGGCTGGACTTTTTGGAATCAATTTTAAGTCTAGTTATGATCTGGAGTTGGTCATAATTTTATAAATTATGTGCTATGTGCTATGAGTGTATTTCTTTACGATGTATGATTTTCGAAGGATTACTTTAAGGTACGGAAAACGCGATTTGCTAAACTACGAGCGTTAACATGTTACATGACCTATGTTTGACTTATTAACCATGTTTGCATGACCTACTGAGATGTTTGACTTTAGTTGACCACTTTGACCGAGGTGACTTTTGGTTTGACTTTGGTTGACTTTTGTTGACTTGCTTGGATTAGTTGACTTTTACTTATTCGTTGAGTCAGTCTGAGCACTAGGACTTTGCGTACACTATGGGTTGACGAAGTTTGACCTATTAGTGTATACTTAAGATGATTTACTTGATTAGGTTGCGTTGTTCAGTCGAGAGTTTCGACAACAGTACGATTTGCTAAGATCTTTACGAGTGCTTTTGCTAAGGTGAGTCTATAGTCCCTACTACATTTTTACAGGGATGAGATGCATGTTTTTTTACAAATGTTTTACGTGTTTGGCACAAGTAACTTACTAAGAATATACATATGAGTTCAGATCAAAAATCCCTTAGCTTGATTATATTAATTACTTTGTAAGCTCGACTTATAGGGACGGTACCGTTAGGTTTGACAAACCTCACCGCAACGTTAAACAGGTGCTTATGTAGTTGTAACACGTACACTTGATCGGTGTATCGCTAGTATAGGGTAAACTAAAGACGTGTGCTCGGCTCACGCAAAGGTTAAAGCTTTATAATCAAGTGCTCATGATAATGTATACTTTTCCAGTAATGTTTTCTAAGAAAATCTTGTGGCCTTACTTAAGAAATGATTTACTAAACCTGTAGATTCACTCAACGTTTTTCGTTGATGTTTTGCATATTTCATCTCAGGTACATAGAGCTAGTGCTTCCGCTTTATATGAAGTTATATGCTGTTTGTTGCTAGAACTGGACGGCGTCCAGCATGTTTACCGTTTTCATTTCAAGAACATAAATTCGCATTTAAACAGTTTTCTTTTAAGATATTTGGGTTCATAGACATTAGTCATTGACGTCAAATGTTTCCAGTTACATTTTCTTTAATAAATGACTTTGTTTTAATGATTAATGCGAATACTTTTCGAAAACGTCTCATATAGAGGGCGTGACCGCTAAACTGTGGGACCAGGAGTTAATATTCCGTTAGTGGATTCTGACGGGGCATTACATTTGGTATCAGAGAAGATCGGTTACCTAGGACTAGGCTACATTAGAGAGTCGAACGTTAGGACAACTAGTGCGTCTAGACTATAACCATAGACTTGTTAAGTTACATGTACCCTAGTTAAATAAATTACTATGTTACTTGGTATCTATTATGGCATGATTACTAAGTGACTAAATTTGTGTTTTTCTTTGAGTGCTAGATGACTTCTTCCAATCCTATCATTCTTACCGACTCTGACACGGAATTCGAGGAGACCATGCAAGCGCAAGGAAATACGATACTCGAGTTTGTGGATGATACTGAATCCGAACCCGAGATGGAAACCGAGCATGAGAATAAGCCTAAGGGAAAGGAACCGGCAAAAGATTCTGAGGAAGAATCGGAGCCTGAATCTGAATCCGAACCTGATGTACCCGATTCACCCCAGTCACCTTTTGTTAAACCCGATTATGTTAGCCCCTACGGACCGAGAGGCCACCGTAGGATACCGAAAGGACCTGCTCGACGCAATAACCCATTTTATAAGAGTTTTCGCTATGATAACCAGTCACTTGAGATGTGTCGCTGTTTTCATCCCTATGACGCTTCTACATCTACTTCTAAACCTAGTACCTCTACTGCTGCTAATGACAACAACCCTAGTGACCTCACGTTGCGAGTCAAAAATTTGGAGAGAATGGTCGAGTACTTGTTGAAGGAACTCCAGAAACGCAAATAGAGATCGCTCGACTAGACTTGTTCCACGCTATTGAACATTATTTGATTATTATTGATTATTCTATGATGTTCGCACATACATTGTTAAGATGTGGCTTTACTTATGTGGTTTTTCTTATTACATGCGAAATATGTTACTTTCGTTGGTTATGCATGATTATTGAACGAAGAGTTTGTTTCTTTAAGTATTGGGTTATTAATGACGATTTATGTTTAGTGTTGCTACAACTATTGCTAACTAGTGATAATGATTACTAGTGTACATTGTTCTTACTACTGCTACTACTAAACACTATGTATCGCTACTACGTATCACTAGAGCTACTAGAATCGTTATGATTTAATACTAGTTACTATGCAACGTTCCGTTGCTAGTATATTTTATATATCGATTTCATTGACAGTAACCGAATGTATTATCTTGACCAGAAGGATAATGCCGCCCAAGCCAGTTTCCCAAGCTGATGTTCGTCGGTAGATTACCGAAGGATTGATCGAGGCTGTGGCAGAACTCCGTAATGGAACCAACAGCAACAATGTGAATGCTACGAATAAGCGAAACCAGGATACGACTAATACTCAGAACAATGGACAAGCAGGGTGTACGTATAAGACTTTCTCGAGTTGTGAACCAAGCTCTTTTAATGGCATCGAAGGTCCAGTTGGTTTGACTCGTTGATTTGAGAAGCTCGAGTCAGTTTTCCTTATCAGTGGTTGTAGAGATGTAGATAGAATGAAGTTTGCAACTTCTAAGTTATCAGATGGCGCCTTGACATGGTGGAATACTTATGCAAATTCCTTAGGTATGGATCAGGCTTTTGCGACTCCATGGGAGGATTTGAAACGACGGATGATTGAAGAGAGTATTGTCCCTACACTGAAACTGTTAAGATGGAGCGAGAACTCCAAAACCTAAAGCTAGTGGGTACTGATTTGACTAGCTACAACAAGAGATTCTTTGAACTTGCTCTCATGTGTCCACATATGGTTACTCCCGAACGTCGTAAGATCACTCTTTATGCGAACGGTTTAACCGAGAAAATTCAAAGCGGTGTAACTACTTCGAAGCCGAGAATTATACAAGAAGCTGTCGAGATGGCTAGTGAGTTAATCGATCAGGTTGAACAGCGAGGAAAGACTCCTGCCTCAAATGAGATTAGAACTCATGATAATAAGAGGAAATGGAATAATAACAACAACTCAGGGAAGAATTACAATCAGTAGCCCTTTAAGAAACAAGATACTGCTAAGAGTAATGCTGCAACCCCAAATGCTAATTCTGGTTATAAGGGAAAGTTCCTGTTGTGTGCTAAGTGTATTAGGCATCATCCGGGGGATTGTTTGAGAAATTGTGACTAGTGCAAGAGGAGTGGACATTTGGCTGCCGAGTGTAAGACCGGTACAAATGTGTGTTATGGGTGCAGAAAAGAAGGACATTTTTGAAAAGATTGCAACTGCTAGTAAGACTAATGAACTTGCAAGAGGAAGAGCTTTCAACATTAACTCCAGTGAAGCTCGTGATGATCCTAAGCTAGTCACGGGTACGTTTCTTCTCGATAATCAACATGTTTATGTACTTTTCGATTCCAGAGCTGATAGAAGCTTTGTGTCTAGAGATTTTTGCCATAAACTTAAGAATGTTGTATCGTCATTAGAAAACTTATATTCCATAGAGCTAGGTAATGGTAATCTAATGAGTGCTGATAAGGTTTACTGTGACTGTACTTTGACTTTGGCTGGAATGTCATTTAAGATAGATGTGATACCGATTAAGCTAGGAAGTTTCGACCTTGTGGTTGGAATGGACTGGTTAGCCGAGAATAGAGCCGACATTGTTTGTCATCAGAAAGCGATTCGCATTCCTGTTACTGAAGGTGAACCTCTAATGGTGTATGGAGAGCGAAGCAATACGCCGTTACATTTCATTAAGTGTTTGAAGGTGCAGAAACACATGAGGAAGGGTTGTCTTGCTATGCTGGTTCACGTGAGCAAAACTGAATCTGAAGGCAAGAAACTCGAAGATGTGCCCATTGTTAGAGAATTTTCCGATGTTTTTCCAGATGAGTTACCCAGATTACCTCCGCCTAGAGATTTAGAGTTCCAGATTGATTTAGTTCCTGGAGCGGCGCCAGTAGCGTGTGCACCGTATAGACTTACACCACCCGATTTACAAGAGTTATCTAGTCAACTGCAAGAACTTTTAGATAAAGGATTCATTCAACCGAGCTCGTCACCATGGGGACCTCCAGTACTGTTTGTGAAGAAGAATGATGGATCTATGAGACTCTGTATTGATTATAGGGAGTTGAATAAGTTGATTATCAAGAATAGATATCCGTTGCCGAGGATTGATGACTCGTTTCATCAATTGTAAGGATCGGCATGTTATTCTAAGATCGATCTAAGGTCAGGTTATCATAAGATGAGAGTGAAGGAAGCTGATATACCAAAGACAGCATTTAGGACACGCTATGTGTAACAGACTGAAATCGGGGTTAGAAGTAAGATTACTTAATTACCCTTAGGTTTATATTTGTGGTTAAAATATGCTTTTATTTTAATAATATGTTTATTATTAATTGAATATGTGGTTAAGACCAGTTTGTGACAAGGGTCACAGAGATGGTTTGTTTGTTAAATTTGGACTCCGTTAGGGTTGCTAAATTAAGTGCGAAAGATATCAGATAACTGATAAATACCCGTGTGTTATGGGGTATGGGTTTTAATACCATCTTAATAGTGTAAACTGCTTCCTTCTTCTCATTTCTAGATAATTCTCAAAACTAGTACGTACCAAACTCTTTAACTCTCAAACCCTAATCTAATCCAAGCCACAAATTGAATTAAGAGGCTTTAGGATCTTAATCTTATCATCCTTGTGATCATTTATCCAGGTTTGTTTGCTTAGATTCATGATTTAATTCTTATAGAAATGGGTTTGGGTATAAAGTGGGTTTTTGATGAAATTAAGCTTGAATCTTTATGATTTGTGTTTGTTATATTTAATTGATGTTAGAAATAGTTGCTATATAGTTTATATGATCTAATTATGCTGTGAATTGAGCAAGAACTTGTTAAAAATGATGAATTGTGTGTTAGAACTTGAGTTTATGTTAAAGTGTGTATTTTGGGATGAATTAATCCCAAATCTTGATTGTAGATGCTAGATTTTGATGTTTATAGTTGGGAAAAGTGTTTATGTATGATTGGTATGTTTCTTTATGCTTGAATTTGGACTATAAACCTTGAAATCGAGTTTTTTTGGCTTAAAATCACCAAATCAGCGAAGCTGGTGGTGAAGAAGAAGCTGCTCGAAAAACTCGCTCGAAAACAGTGTTCGAGACTCGCTCGAAAACAGTGCTCGAGAACCTTTTGCTCGAAAACATATTATTGCTCGAAAAACTCGAGTTGCTCGAGAACCTTCTGCTCGAAAAACTCGAGTTGCTCGAGAACCTTCTGCTCGAAAAACTCGAATATGTTCGAAAACTCGAATTCGCTCGAAAAACTCGAATTTGCTCGAGAACCCCATGTTGCTCGAAAACCTTGCCTGTTATGTGAATATTTTCCATTGAATGTAAAGTTGTGTATTAATACTTGGATATAATACTAACTTGAGATATTATGTGATGATTCACAGGTGATAAACAAAAAGGTGAAGGCTCAGAAAGATTAGACCTCTGAGAACCTTTAGCTGCTGGTAAAGGTGAGTGGGTCTATCTCCGGATAGAGTATTAAGTAGCTGACACGCTACTTGTTCAGACTCTTTATTACTATATTTATGTTCAATATGATTACCATGCATAGTTAGATATTGCCATGCTAGTTAGGACGATTGCATGACTATTTATCTGTGATCTTATGTGCACACTGTTAGTTTGACACCAACCGAGGTAGCAAGGTTGGGAACCCTCTGAGGCAGCAAGGCAGGGTTGATGTGAGGTCGACAGTGGTAGCCTGGTCGGGTCATGAGTTACTGATTGTTCAGTATAGCATAGAAGGACGCATGTGTTGCGTCTGGACGGTTATGCAGTGAAATCAGTAAAGAGGACTATCGGTAGACTGTAGCTTGATCAACTACGTCGTGTGCTCGTACAAGCCGCCGATCCTCATATTGTCAGTTATTGTATGCTAGTTCAGGACGTTAGCATAACTGTGACCCTTGCATGCTCAGTTACTTATGCTTAGTCTGTTAGATAGTATCCATTCACTTAGCTGTGTGCTAATTTCCCCCACATTTCCACCCTTTGCAGGTTTAGGTACTGCTGGTTAGGATGGGTGTTGCTGTTGGTTGAATACATGTTTGACTACGTGCCTAACTCTGATGTTTTCTGGTTTTATAATGTTTCACGTAACACCAATGTTTTGAAATATTGTAATAACATTAACTAAGCTAAATTGATAACTATGGTTTGTAAATGTTATCTAAGGGTATTTATGCAATTCAGTCTTCCGCTGTGATATATATATATATATATATATATATATATATATATATATATATATATATATATATATATATATATATATATATATATATATATATATATAAAATCAGGGTGTTACAAGTTGGTATCAGAGCGTGGTTTAGCACCAAGTACGTGCGTGTATTTGTTCCTAAACCCTGAGTTAAGTCAAACATGTCTGTGGGGTGGGGTTAAGTGAATGTAGGATACGTGTGTGTGTTAGTTGTGTCTGAACTAACGGTTATCCACTAAGCTTTTGTGTAAGCTGTTTTGTAGAACAGGTATGGCAGAACAAGATAAAAATTCAACTGACCCCAATGCCCCTAGAACGTCTTTAGCTTCAAATGAAGGACATGTGCTAGATAAAGGTCCGCAGGAACAAATAATGGAATTACAAAGTCAACTACAAAAGGCTCTAAATCGAATTCACAGATTGGAACAGCAACAAGTTCAAGAGAACTCGAGTATTAGTGTCCCCAATCAGATTACTCTGACAGTGATAAATGGATACTTCAGTTCACCAAACATGTATCAGCAAATCGGGAATGCTCTTCAACAGCCGATGTTGCCACCACAATATTCCTTTTCTCAACAGAATCACTGACTACCTCAATTCAATTCACAGTTTCCTAATCAGTTAGTATACCCTCGTCAGATGGTTTCTGGAAATAGTATGATAGGATATGATATGCCGCAGCAAAATCAAGAGGTGGGTCAGTCGAGCTCTAAGTCGAATAAATTGCAGGGAAAGAATCGTAAGCGAAAGTCAAAGCGAAATAGATCTGGGTTGAGTAAGAATTTATGGTGTTATGGTTGTAAGGCATTACATAGCGGACTGTGCACAAGCATAACTAAAAGATGTTTAAGATGTGGTATAGTAGGGCACGAGATCCAAATGTGTTCGTTAAGTGAGGATGTGTGTTGGAGATGTCAACATGTAGGGCATAAATTCACACAGTGCTCGAGTGTAGTGAAAGGTAGTAGTGGTCCGAGTGAATCAGGGTCCGGTTTAGGGCGAAAGAAGTCTTGTTGACGTTGTAAATCCTCACATGATGGGTCATGCTCAGTAATGACAAAAAGGTGTTTGAGGTGTGGTGTGATCGGGCATGGGTCCCAAACATGCTCTTTTTCTGAAAATGTTTGTTGGGTATGTCATCAGGTAGGTCACTGATCAAAACAATGTGCGTCTTCCAAAAGTGGGAGTTCTGGGGCAGGGGCAGGGGTGCAGTTGATGTCAATAGGAGAGTCCTCTGCTTCTGCGGTATGACAGAAAAGAAAGGATCCCTCATTGTCTACAGCGAGAGAAAATCAGAGATGTGTCGAGACGGATGCTGCATTTGATGACTTGATAGCCAGTAAGTCTTCGTTGCCGTTATTACACCTTATGAATTGTATTATGTTGACTGTTGTTTGTCTGTGTATATTAGAAGCTACCTTAAGTGGTTAAAGTTAGTTTTCATAGACCTTGGAGCCTGAAATCTATTTCTTTGATATGTGGTCTTGTGTTCTGTGTATTGACTGTTGTAATCACTGAGTGTTGTGTTGGGATAATACGATATGGGTTCCTTTAACATTGATTGGCGGGACACACGTCATGGCCGTAAGGATCAAGATCGCTTAACAGTCAACTTGTTAGTGATGAATGGCTTGAACCTCGTGTTCTAACGCTATATTATATGTGATTTGCATGCATATGGTTTATGGTGTCACTTTTATGCATTACTAACCCTGTTATATCATCGCATTACTGGACTAGTTGTGTAGGACCGTAATATTATCCTAAGATATTGATCTCCTTAATTGGGATGACGTAACTTTTTGTGTGGCCCTTAGAATGTAAGGATGGGTGGTGTTTCCTAATTATCTCTTGGATATATAGGGAAGAACTTTGTCCTGATTGAATAAATGTGAGTCTTGCTAAGATTCATAGTAATGCCTCAAGGAATTGTTTTCCTTCTGTACCCTCGTGACTTCTGTTATGATTTTTTTTAGAAATGTGTGTGGGTAGCGCTCTCTGTGTTGTGTATCTAGATGATAGTGAACCCTTTGACCTGAATGGGGAGTTGTATCTGATTTGTGTTATGACTTGGGGATTGATCAAATGAGTGGTTGAGGCTTGGAATTGTGATTCGTATATCATTAGGATGGAATGATGTATCATAATATATTCCTATGCTTTGAGCGTCGTGTGGCATCTTTGCGTGAAGGTTATAAACTTCAGAACTTGAATAGTAAGGATAGAGTTAGTGATTGTGTTCGTGAACTTATGAATCAAATTTGCAAGTGTATTTGTAAAAGGTGATCTTTTGGATAGACTAGGAACAGTATAGATGGTGACTGATTTGTAAACAGATTGGGATAGTTGTTGTTGAGTGATAAGGCTTTTGTCAACAAACTTTGTGATCTTTTAGAGTTACTTAGTGAACTATAATTAAGAATGGTTTGTGTGGGTAAGACCTCGATGAATTAATAAACATAATTAGGGTCATAGTTCCATTATGTCTTTACCAGAGACTTGAGCCTTAGTTAGGGGTCTTTTGAGACATAGTCTGTATGGTTAATAGAAAATGGTAGAACCAATAGATGTGACTGGACCAGTAGTATCCTTGTATGACTAGATTTGTCGTGTAGTACCCGTAGGGTTGTCATAAGGAACTATCTTCCTTTCTTTGCCAGACGTGACCTTATGTGTGGTACTTAGAATGTAAGTGCAGGTTGTTTCTTAGTATTGGTCTCTTGGGTAGGAAGAGACGGACTTTGACTGGACTGAGGATTGAGTTTTGCGTATGAGTTGATCATAAGACTAGGGTGAGTATCCGACAGTGAGTGAGGTTGTGATTAGTATCACTTAAGAATGAATCAATGTAAATTGCTAATACCATGTTCAGGGGGTATTATGACAGTAGAGGACTTAGAGAGAAGTGTTGGAAAATACTAGTAGGTTACGATAGAAGGATTAATTGGGTACATTTGAGCAGTGAAAATGTGCCAGGATAGTTGTAATCAGATAACAAATTAGAAACCCTGAGTTTAGAATATATTTGTTAGTTAGTGGATTATAACTCTCAGTGATCAGAGTATAAAGACTGCGATTGATCAACAGATTCGATTAGGGTCTTGCACCAAAATACCCGAAATGAAGATATGATTTGGGAATGATGTATTACGCCTGGCCAACGGAATACATCATGGTAAATCATACAGTAGTTTCGGGAGTCAGAGGAGATATAGTGATTGATAGTCTGTTTTGAATTTTAGAGGATTTTGACCAAAAGCTTACTTTTCTGACGAGGTGCTGACGAATGTAATGTACCTAGACTTGTGTGACTATTAGTTTAATAAGTTTGGATTGTGAATTCTAATGAAATCTTAACCTAGTCATGACCTATGAGGAATCACTTTAGCGATGTTAGACAGAAGAATTAAAGTTATTTGAAGCAATTAACTATTAGATAATTTACTTCCGGTATAGGATGATGGTTATTCTATACTCAGGATTCGTGAACTATTGATTATATTTGACTTGAAACTGTGTTGGTAAGCGGTTCTACGCTGGATGAGTGGACCAGTAATGCATTTTTAGTCATTAAATTAGTGAGTGAATATCGTCACGATTGAGCGAATTTCGATTAAATTCTTATTATCAGGTTTGAGACAGATATTAAATTACGAAATTTGGATAATTTAGTGTAGTCCGAGTTGACTTAGCGATATTGTAGTGATGAAATTAGTTAAGTTGTGTGTTCTGAGGTAAATGATATCCGTTAATCAGTATTTAGAATGGGTTGATTTGGGAAATTCGATGATTGTGATTCGGGGATAACCACGAATCATGATTGACAGATAACAGGTAGAGGGTCATTAATGGTGATTCGACAGGTTAGTGTGTAAAACTTAGACTTGAGATGGAAATTTTGTGGTAATTCGTAAGATTTATGACTGATCAAGTTTGGAATTCGGACGGAATTAGACTTGTTCGGCAGGTTTTCAACATTGAATTACTTTTGTAGGTAGTATAGACAAAAGATAAACTAGATCGGTGTGTAAGGAACGTTTCAGATGTTGTGTAGTGTATAAGAAATTGTAGTTCAGTGTATAGCGGGTCAACCCTTGTAGTAGTTTTATTAGACGATGTGTTTGACTTTGGGCCATTGAGTTATCTTTTGACTTAGGAGAAATGGATGGAGCTTTGTAGGGTATATGTCCGTAAGACCAGTTTTGGTTTAGGTCTAGTTGTGACCTGTTGTGGTGGTTCATGGTACTCATGACCTTTGTTGACCCAGACCAGATTCCGAGGACGGAATCTCTTTAAGGGGGTGGATTTGTAACAGACTGAAATCGGGGTTAGAAGTAAGATTACTTAATTACCCTTAGGTTTATATTTGTGGTTAAAAAATGCTTTTATTTTAATAATATGTTTATTATTAATTGAATATGTGGTTAAGACCAGTTTGTGACAAGGGTCACAGAGATGGTTTGTTTGTTAAATTTGGACTCCGTTAGGGTTGCTAAATTAAGTGCGAAAGATATCAGATAACTGATAAATACCCGTGTGTTGTAGGGTATGGGTTTTAATACCATCTTAATAGTGTAAACTGCTTCCTTCTTCTCATTTCTAGATAATTCTCAAAACTAGTACGTACCAAACTCTTTCACTCTCAAACCCTAATCTAATCCAAGCCACAAATTGAATTAAGAGGCTTTAGGATCTGAATCTTATCATCCTTGTGATCATTTATCCAGGTTTGTTTGCTTAGATTCGTGATTTAATTCTTATAGAAATGGGTTTGGGTATAAAGTGGGTTTTTGATGAAATTAAGCTTGAATCTTCCTGATTTGTGTTTGTTATGTTTAATTGATGTTAGAAATAGTTGCTATATAGTTTATATGATCTAATTATGCTGTGAATTGAGCAAGAACTTGTTAAAAATGATGAATTGTGTGTAACAACCCATTTCCAAACCGCGACCAGAATACAAAATAAAAGAAAAAAATTTGCTGTACAGAGAAGTGGCGCGGCGCGCCAGGATGGCCGCGCGGCGCGCCATTCGGGCCTGTCCGAAAAGTTTCAAAATGCGAAAAAGATCGACCAGTTCCCGACATTTTTAGACGACACGCTTTTAACCACACATTCAAATATGTAAAACTAACACAATTCAAACGTAAAATAAGTTTTATAAAGCGGGGCCCACTTCGGCCATTTTACGAGTTTAATACAAAATATGAGTTTCGACCGCCAAAAAGTTTAAGTACCAAACTACACTACGAGCATGGCGTTTGGGATTAAACTACCCAGTCTCGGTCAAACTCCAAGAACTAACACTTCCAAAAAGCGTCCCCTAATCAACAAGCGGGATCTCTAATCCATGATAATGCCCTTACCCTTGTCCACAACCGAACCTATAAAAATAGTAAACAACGAGAGGGTAAGCAAAGCTTAGTGAATGCAATAATTATACGAATACATATATAATTATACCTACTTGCATACACTTACACAAACCGCAAACATGCTAACAAACACAATTAGCTTATCGTCGCAATAACAAGCTATAAACCTCCAATACCACAAGCTAGCATAACAACCGCATATAAATATAACTCGAATAATATAATATGCTTACCACACAAATAACCATGGTTAACCAATAGTACAAGGGAACGGCGCTCGCGAAAACGCCATCGGTGTTCACAACATCCGTTAGGGCACTTAACACCTCGCACCACTAACCCCTTGGGTGGCACCTTAACACCTCGGCACATCACCCCGAGTGGCATCTTAACACCTCGATGCATCACTCATAAAATTTACGGAGTGGCGTCTTAACACCTCGACACTACACTCCTAGGTGGCATCTTAACACCTCGATGCTACACCCGAGTGGCATCTTAACACCTCGATGCTACACTCTTCACGTGAAACATGGTGTCTTAGTACCTCGACACTACACATTTCACACTACAACAAATAGATACATTATATACATACGCATATAATTATTCCACTCACCTCAAAGTCTTGTGAAAAGATACCCGAGCTTGCGAAACCTCAAAGTAATGTACCTATCACATTATACATATAATCAAACGCAAACTCAAGTCGGTCAACCAAACCCTTTCACCATTCTAAGCCATTTTGACCCAAGGTGCAATTTCAACCCATTTGCACCCTTAACCCTAAATTGGGTCAACACACACCAAAACCCTAATCATTCGTCAAGATGGGTTTAAAACACACTTAGGTCACAAGGCTAACTCGTTTTCAAACTTGCTAGGCCGCTTAGGTCATTAAAGACTCATTTGACCCATTTCAAAGTCAACACACCCATTTGGGTCATCCATACCCAATAACACCCATTTACATATCATTAAAGTGTTCTAGTACTTTAACTAACCAATTAAGTTCATAATCATCAATCTAACACTTGAAAACCCTAGTTAGTCATCTTTGAGTCTTCATGACCCAAATTCATCCAAAAACACCCCATTCACCCACAAATGGGTTTTAAGTTCATCATTAACCCTAACTCTAACCCTTTCACAAATTAAACAAGGAAATCAAGATTAGAGCATACCACTATGATCAAAACGTAGCTAGATGAAAGATGAACAACTTTAATACCCGCACTTTGATCCGAAATCGCCTCCTTCTTCCTTGATTCAAGCTTTCCCTCACTAAGAATCTCCCTCTCTCTAGAAACTAAATTGGAAGAAGTGAAGTAGATGAAAATGGAGTTATGAGGCTCCCCAAAACTGATCTAGGGCCTTAAGGTCGGCCCTCAAGTGAATTTACCCAATTGCCCTCAAAATATCTAATTAAAAACAAAGTGAGCTGTCAGCCCGTAATGGCGCGGCGCGCCAAATGCCCAGTTCAGCTTCTTTGCCTTTTAATTAAATACAACCTAAACCCCACAACTTGAATAACTTATACATACATAAGTACAATAAAATATTCAGGTCTTACAACTCTCCCCCACTTAGATTGGATCACGTCCTCGTGATCCGCACCAAATACTAGAAGTTAAGCACTCTACCTTGAACATTTCCATCTCCAATGCAGAATTACACTTGTAGCAATCACTCATCTGGGTTCTCACTTCGTACACTAACGCATCATAATACAACAACCGTACTTCACACTTCCATTTGATCAAAATTCTCACCACTCACTCGGAAATACACCGTAAAAACATCATAATATATCTTTCCAAAAGCCATAGCACTCCATCATTTCACGATATCGGGTAATCAACCCACGAGACCCAATAACTACAACCGTTTGCTCTTACGCCAAGTATCCAAACTCGTACCCTACACTCCACAATCGTCCTAAAAGTAGTACAATCCACCGACAATCATTGTCGTCACGCCTATCAATCGTGGAATATTCGGGAATCATCCCGACACTTTTCGAAAACCTCTCGTATCCCTCTATCGGGAACTTCGCCATACCGTCTCACGTCGCTAACTACCTTCGCAATTAACTCCAAAGTCCAACTTGGGACTTTTTCGAAGACCATCGAAGCTTTCCTTTCCTAAATGAGCGACACCCGTCCGCTCATCACGTCTACTAGATAGGAACTTTTCCGCATTCTCCGGCGTTGGTCATACTAAATAATCCTTCCAAGGACTTGCTATAAGATATTCGAACCTCGGTCATTCAAATCATTTGAGTGTCAACGCTCGCTAAACATCACACTATACCACCGTTGTAAATTCGAGTTTCTCACCGGTACCCAAAATCAAAGCAATCACATCATCGTGGTCAAAAGTTACACTAGTAGGTATAAGGAGGCACCTGACGTTGTGTTATCCAACTCCGATTACTAACATTGAGTCTCCCAGACTCGACCCTTACGGGGTCTACTCCTGATGTCACATGTCACCTAACTACACGCGGTCACACAAATCTAACGAACCTTACGGCTCGACACCCATGACTTCCTAGCGGCACCTGCTAGTCACTATCCACCTAGGCCGCATAGCTAGTCTACTTATATTCCATCTCAACACTAAGGAGGCGCTTGGAACTCCAAGGCTTACACCTTTCCAACTTTGTCCTAACCATTAACCCGGTTACCTACATACATAAGGATAGTTAACCACCAAGACTCTACTCGTACACGAACGCGATTAACTGAAATGCCTCTAGAACGGCACACCGCGTACACCCCCAAAATCATAAAAGAAAAGAGTGGCCGTCAAGAGCGTACAACACTCGCCACACAATCACAAAACCGCCATTGAAATCGAATCGTCAATTAATCATTAATTCGAAGATTATTCCAATAACTAAATACACACTTGCACGCATTCCGAAACGTGCAATACACACAACATCCGAAGTCTATAATGATCACTTAGAATACGCGAAGTCGTCACGTATTCTTCCAACTTCTCTAGGCAATCATTCTCTAAGAGTCAACATTAATAACCAAATTGTCACCCGCAATTTACTAAAGTCCACAATTTCGAGTACAAAGTTTGCTCAATCCCTTATATCGGGAAGAACTTAACCGATCTCGTGCCAAGATATCAATCCCCTAGCGTACCCTTACCAAGTACAATGCTAAAAACCACCAAGTCTCAACCTAATGTCAACGACCCAAAAGATGAAGGCCAAGTAAAAAATGAATCCTTACGGATAACACCTTCCACCTAACACCCCTCTTAGTACGCATACACGGCTAATACGCATCTACCACAAGTATTTGATCAGAACACGGCTATTGTATCACTAGTCACACAACATGGTCCTCATGACCGAACCACCGGTGTATACAACCAGTAGTTTTCAATACTAACAATAAGAAGGTTATTCAATACAAAACTCAAGGTGTACAAAAACGGCTATCGTGATATATCTGTAGTGCGCAAAAACGACTATTGCAACACTACCAACAATATGTGTGTGAAACACGGCTACCGCACTATTAATACCAATGTGTGAGTAAAACCGACTATTACTCACAACCATGTGCACAAAACGGCTATGTGCACAATTCCTACGGGCAATTAAAATCGTAAATATACAAGTAACGGTTCTTCCCGAGAGCTGCTTGCCATCCATCACAACCAAGGGTGGTAACGAAGAGTTAATCCTTTCGGATATCCCTCATAACCTATCACAAGTCAAACGCGGTCAACAGAGAGATGACCCCATATAAACACATATATCTAATTTCCTCGTAGTATACAAAATGGCTATTTTGTGACTACTACCCAAAGTATACGACAATGAGGCATCGTACCCTTTCTCAAATCCCATTACGCTTCCTCGGTAGGAATATAAATCCTAATAAAGTCGACACAATTTCTTTGATGTAACACTACCAACTTCCCAACGTAGAACCTCGT
The DNA here is from genome assembly GCF_046630445.1 of Rutidosis leptorrhynchoides. Taxonomy (NCBI): domain Eukaryota; kingdom Viridiplantae; phylum Streptophyta; class Magnoliopsida; order Asterales; family Asteraceae; genus Rutidosis; species Rutidosis leptorrhynchoides. The sequence goes on along the minus strand of NC_092342.1, from coordinate 100,070,326 downwards.
TCCTAAATCAAATCGTCAAGATTACAAAGTCAAACGATTTGGCCATTTACCGTCGTACACGACCATACTTGGCGTCGGTCCCTCTTCCTGAATTCTCGAGAGCTCAATTCGATAATAATAAATACTAACGTCTACCGTCACCCGATTGCGCCACTAAAGTGATGACACAATGTCAACATAACACGTATCCTTTTAGAACGAAATTACCGCTACCCGCAAGGTAGACTTTTCCAACTATCAAATCCTTTCTACCCGTTACCACTACGAAAGCATCCGGTCAACGATACACACATGCTCTCAAGGGTTTCACCCACTTCACTACAAACGCGAACACGCGCTCACAACCTAACGCCAAAGTTCATTCTCATGGCTTAGTGGATTCATTTACCCTATCACTAAGAAATGCTTGATTGCACCAAGTCTTACGCCCTCGTCCGTCAATACAAATGTCATCATAGGGTGTTTCCATTAGGAATGTCACCCGCATCAATACTACGTATTACCACTATGCATTCGTCCACAGGGTGCGTTTCCACGAGTCAACGACTCAGGCGCTACCCTGGTGCACTATCATCAAAACCATCAACAAACTGAATCTTCACCGAGTTCACTTGAGTCTAAATAGATCTCGAAGAAAAGTTTTAAGTCCCTAATACATACACGAATCCATCGGCACAAATAAACAATAATAAGGCATATTTGTACCAAAGACGAAAATACCTGAAACATCATCATTGGACCCTTGCGCTCCACTGATCATCAGATAGTCACGCTCTAACCTCCTAACCCGATCTACAAATGATTCGGAACATTCCGACTTACGGTGTCCCTTCTTTTGGCAAATAAAGCACTTGATCGTGCTTAAAGGTACACTCGTACAATCCCGTGCAAAATGACCTCGTCCTCCACACCGAAAGCACGTAGGCCCATAACCTGTCTTACTCCTCTTCTTCACTTTTTCAACACCTCCGAGCGTACTTCTCGCCCTTTTACTAGGAGCACCTCTTGATTCTAACTTTCTCTTACCCAAAGAGTGATCAGCAAATTTTGAAGCATGAGATTCAATCCCCATAGTTGCTCCTTCGTCACCGTCACCTTGAGGTTTAGGAAACCTCTTTTCTAACTCTTCCTTCACGACCTTAGGCACTCGGTCTCGAACCATCTCGGTCACTATTCCCTCGAACGACTCTTGGAGAACTTGCTTAACCTTGTTGGCAAAAATCAAGATATAGCGTTCGAACTCCGCCTCAATCCTTAATGTTAACTCATCCTTCCCCTCATGAATAGGCGCGTCCGTTCCGGTTCCATCTTCCGTCTTCATTCTAAAGAATGCATATAGATTAAACAACGAAACGAAAAGGAACGACATACATATACCACACCGCCCCATCTTGGTTGATACTCGTCGTACATTGCTTGTTTGACACGTCTTGAACCCGTAACAATGGTAGCTAATCATTGTTACGCGAGCACGTCGCATTAACTTGCTAGTACAACGTCTATCTCGCTTGATGATTACTAAAACAACACAAAACAATTAGTGCAAGGTTAGTTCACATAGACCTAAGCACTAACCAAATCCTCGGTCCGACCCGTCTCCTACAAGTCCCGCAAAAAGCGCATACACATTAAAGTCTAAGTCTAGGCACCTATCTCAAGTCGCCTAAATCCCTTAGACCATGCTCTGATACCACTTGTAACAACCCATTTCCAAACCGCGACCAGAATACAAAATAAAAGAAAAAAATTTGCTGTACAGAGAAGTGGCGCGGCGCGCCATTCGGGCCTGTCCGGAAAGTTTCAAAATGCGAAAAAGATCGACCAGTTCCCGACATTTTTAGACGACACGCTTTTAACCACACATTCAAATATGTAAAACTAACACAATTCAAACGTAAATAAGTTTTACAAAGTGGGGCCCACTTCGGCCGTTTTACGAGTTTAATACAAAATATGAGTTTCGACCGCCAAAAAGTTTAAGTACCAAACTACACAACGAGCATGGCGTTTGGGATTAGACTACCCAGTCTCGGTCAAACTCCAAGAACTAACACTTCCAAAAAGCGTCCCCTAATCAACAAGCGGGATCTCTAATCCATGATAATGCCCTTACCCTTGTCCACAACCGAACCTATAAAAATAGTAAACAACAAGAGGGTAAGCAAAGCTTAGTGAATGCAATAATTATACGAATACATATATAATTATACCTACTTGCATACACTTACACAAACCGCAAACATGCTAACAAACACAATTAGCTTATCGTCGCAATAACAAGCTATAAACCTCCAATACCACAAGCTAGCATAACAACCGCATATAAATATAACTCGAATAATATAATATGCTTACCACACAAATAACCATGGTTAACCAATAGTACAAGGGAACGACGCTCGCGAAAACGCCATCGGTGTTCACAACATCCGTTAGGGCACTTAACACCTCGCACCACTAACCCCTAGGGTGGCACCTTAACACCTCGGCACATCACCCCGAGTGGCATCTTAACACCTCGATGCATCACTCATAAAATTTACGGAGTGGCGTCTTAACACCTCGACACTACACTCCTAGGTGGCATCTTAACACCTCGATGCTACACCCGAGTGGCATCTTAACACCTCGATTCTACACTCTTCACGTGAAACATGGTGTCTTAGTACCTCAACACTACACATTTCACGCTACAACAAATAGATACATTATATACATACGCATATAATTATTCCACTCACCTCAAAGTCTTGTGAAAAGATACCCGAGCTTGCGAAACCTCAAAGTAACGTACCTATCACATTATACATATAATCAAATGCAAACTCAAGTCGGTCAACCAAATCCTTTCACCATTCTAAGCCATTTTGACCCAAGGTGCAATTTCAACCCATTTGCACCCTTAACCCTAAATTGGGTCAACACACACCAAAACCCTAATCATTCGTCAAGATGGGTTAAAAACACACTTAGGTCACAAGGCTAACTCATTTTCATACTTGCTAGGCCGCTTAGGTCATTAAAGACTCATTTGACCCATTTCAAAGTCAACACACCCATTTGGGTCATCCATACCCAATAACACCCATTTACATATCATTAAAGTGTTCTAGTACTTTAACTAACCAATTAAGTTCATAATCATCAATCTAACACTTGAAAACCCTAGTTAGTCATCTTTGAGTCTTCATGACCCAAATTCATCCAAAAACACCCCATTCACCCACAAATGGGTTTTAAGTTCATCATTAACCCTAACTCTAACCCTTTCACAAATTAAACAAGGAAATCAAGATTAGAGCATACCACTATGATCAAAACGTAGCTAGAGGAAAGATGAACAACTTTAATACCCGCACTTTGATCCGAAATCGCCTCCTTCTTCCTTGATTCAAGCTTTCCCTCACTAAGAATCTCTCTCTCTCTAGAAACTAAATTGGAAGAAGTGAAGTAGATGAAAATGGAGTTATGAGGCTCCCCAAAACTGATCTAGGGCCTTAAGGTCGGCCCTCAAGTGAATTTACCCAATTGCCCTCAAAATATCTAATTAAAAACAAAGTGAGCTGTCAGCCCGTAATGGCGCAGCGCGCCAAATGCCCAGTTCAGCTTCTTTGCCTTTTAATTAAATACAACCTAAACCCCACAACTTGAATAACTTATACATACATAAGTACAATAAAATATTCGGGTCTTACATTGTGTGTTAGAACTTGAGTTTATGTTAAAGTGTGTATTTTGGGATGAATTAATCCCAAATCTTGATTGTAGATGCTAGATTTTGATGTTTATAGTTGGGAAAAGTGTTTATGTATGATTGGTATGTTTCTTTATGCTTGAATTTGGACTATAAACCTTGAAATTGAGTTTTTTTGGCTTAAAATCACCAAATCAGCAAAGCTGGTGGTGAAGAAGAAGCTGCTCGAAAAACTCGCTCGAAAACAGTGTTCGAGACTCGCTCAAAAACAGTGCTCGAGAAACTTTTGCTCGAAAACATATTATTGCTCGAAAAACTCGAGTTGCTCGAGAACCTTCTGCTAGAAAAACTCAAGTTGCTCGAGAACCTTCTGCTCGAAAAACTCGAATATGTTCGAAAACTTGAATTCGCTCGAAAAACTCGAATTCGCTCGAGAACCCCATGTTGCTCGAAAACCTTGCCTGTTATGTGAATATTTTCCGTTGAATGTAAAGTTGTGTATTAATACTTGGATATAATACTAACTTGAGATATTATGTGATGATTCACAGGTGATAAACAAAAAGGTGAAGGCTCTGAAAGATTAGACCTCTGAGAACCTTCAGCTGTTGGTAATCGGTGAGTGGGTCTATCTCCGGATAGAGTATTAAGTAGCTGACACGCTACTTGTTCAGACTCTTTATTACTATATTTATGTTCAGTACGATTACCATGCGTAGTTAGATATTGCCATGCTAGTTAGGACGATTGCATGACTATTTATCTGTGATCTTATGTGTACACTGTTAGTTTGACACCAACTGAGGCAGCAAGGTTAGGAACCCTCCGAGGCAGCAAGGCAGGGTTGATGTGAGGTCGACAGTGGTAGCCTGGTCGGGTCATGAGTTACTGATTGTTCAGTATAGCATAGAAGGACGCATGTGTTGCGTCTGGACGGTTATGCAGTGAAATCAGTAAAGTGGACTATCGGTAGACTGTAGCTTGATCAACTACGTCGTGTGCTCGTACAAGCCGCCGATCCTCATATTGTCAGTTATTGTATGCTAGTTCAGGACGTTAGCATAACTGTGACCCTTGCATGCTCAGTTACTTATGCTTAGTCTGTTAGATAGTATCCATTCACTTAGCTGTGTGCTAATTTCCCCCACATTTCCACCCCTTGCAGGTTTAGGTACTGCTGGTTAGGATGGGTGTTGCTGTTGGGTTAAAGACATGTTTGACTACGTGCCTAACTCTAATGTTTTCTGGTTTTATAATGTTTCACGTAACACCAATGTTTTGAAATATTGTAATAACATTAACTAAGCTAAATTGATAACTATGGTTTGTAAATGTTATCTAAGGGTATTTATGCAATTCAGTCTTCCGCTGTGATATATATATATATATATATATATATATATATATATATATATATATATATATATATATATATATATATATATATATATATATATATATATAAAAATCAGGGTGTTACACTATGGTCATCATGAATTTACCGTAATGCCGTTTGGATTGACGAACACACCAGCTGTGTTCATGGATCTCATGAACCGTGTGTGTAAGCCATATCTAGACAAGTTTGTTATAGTGTTTATTGATGATATATTGGTATACTCTAAAAATGAGAAAGAACATGATCAACATCTCCGTTTGTTACTAGAGATGCTCAGGAAGGAGCAGTTGTACGTGAAATTTTCGAAATGTGACTTTTGGTTGCGAGAAGTGCAATTTTTGGGTCATATCGTGGGAGTCAATGGTATTGAAGTTGATCCTGCGAAGATAGAGACAGTAAAGAAATGGGAGACTCCTAAGTCACCAACGCAGATACGACAATTTTTAGGACTTGCTGGTTACTATAGAAGATTCATTGAGGGATTTTCTACTATAGCCCGACCATTAACAACATTGACTCACAAGGGTAAGAAGTATGAATGGACCGAGTTGCATGAAGCTGCATTCTAGTTGTTAAAAGAGAAGTTAACGACTGCGCCGATTTTGTCTTTGCCTGATGGAACCGAGGATTTCGTAGTTTACTGCGATGCTTCACGATAAGGTTTTGGTTGCGTGTTGATGCAACGTACGAAAGTGATTGCTTATGCATCCCGACAATTGAAGATACATGAGTTGAACTATACAACTCACGATCTAGAACTTGGTGCTGTAGTTTTTGCACTGAAAATGTGGAGACATTATCTGTATGGTACTAAGTTCACTGTATTCACTGATCACAAGAGCCTGCAGCATATTTTCGATCAGAAACAGCTTAATATGAGACATAGATGTTGGATCGAATTGTTGAACGATTACGATTGTGACATTAGCTATTATCCCGGTAAGGCTAATGTAGTGGCATATGCTTTAAGTAGGAAGGAGAGAGTTAAGCCTGTTCGAGTTAGAGCGTTGAATTTGACTACTCGAAGGAACCTTACTTCTCAGATACGTGACGCACAGCTAGATGCGTTGAAAGAAGAGAACGTTGCTACCGAATCACTTCGAGGAATTGATAAGAAGTTTGTTACTCGAGACGATGGAACCCGGTATTTTATCGACAGGATATGGATACCGAAGTTTGGCGGATTAAGGGAACTAGTGCTAGAAGAGGCACACAAGACAAGGTATTCTATTCACCCTGGATCCGAAAAGATGTACCAAGATCTTAAGGCACTGTATTGGTGGCTTAATATGAAATCCGAAATCGCTACTTATGTTGGTAAGTGCTTGACTTGTGCTAAAGTTAAGGCAGAGCATCATAAACTGCCAGGTTTGCTGACACAACCAGAGATTCCCCTATGGAAGTGGCAGAATATTACGATGGATTTTATCACTAAGTTGCCTAAAACGGTAGGAGGTTATGATACGATTTGGGTTATCGTTGATCGTCTTACGAATTCTGCTCATTTTCTACCGACTAAAGAAATGGATAAGATGGAGAGGTTGGCACAGATTTACATAAAGGAAGTAGTTTCACGACATGGAGTGCCGCTATCCATTATTTCTGACAGAGATACTAGATTTACATCTAGGTTTTGGCAAGCTTTGCAAGATGCCATGGGAACTCGTTTAGACATGAGTACAGCTTACCATCCGCAGACTGATGGGCAAAGTGAGAGAACGATTCAGACACTAGAGGACATGTTAAGAGCATGTGTGATTGATTTTGGAATTGGATGGGATAGACATCTACCGTTAGTAGAGTTTTTATACAACAATAGTTATCACGCAAGTATAAAGGCAGCGCCTTTTGAAGTACTGTATGGCAGAAAGTGCAGATCACCTTTATGTTGGACTGAGTTAGGAGATAGTCAGTTAACTGGTCCTGAGATTGTACATGAAATGACTGAGAAAATCGTGCAGATTCAAGAAAGAATGAAAGCAGCACGAGATCGCCAAAAGAGCTATGCAGATCTTAAAAGGAAAGATTTGGAATTTCAGGTTGGAAATAAGGTTATGCTTAAAGTGTCACCCTGGAAGGGTGTAGTGCGCTTTGGAAAGAGAGGAAAATTAAGTCCGAGGTATATTGGACTGTTTGAGATTACCGAAAGAATTGGACCGGTAGCGTATAGATTGAAACTACCGCAGGAACTTAGCGAGATTCACGATACTTTTCATGTGTCCAATTTGAAGAGATGCTTATCAGATGAAAGTTTGGTGATTCCTTTAGATGAAGTGCAAGTTGATCCTAAGCTTAATTTCATTGAAGAGCCTGCTGAGATTATGGATCGCAAGATTAAGTAACTAAAGCAAAGCAGAATTCCACTAGTAAAGGTTAGATGGAATGCCCGAAGAGGACCAAAATTCACGTGGGAGCGTGAAGACCAGATGAGGCTTAAGTATCCGCAACTGTTTCCCGAGGAGACGACTAAGGCGGATGACCACTAAAATTTCGGGACGAAATTTTTCATAACAGGTGGGTAATGTAACAACCCGAATTTTTCCATTTACTATCGTTAATTGTCCGTTAAGTATTTAACGGTGATTGCTTAGATTTGTGTGTTTAATAGAATTAAATACATACTTATTAGAGGAATGTTTGAATTAATATGTTATATTAATTTACGAACTTATTTCGGTTTGCGAAATAACTAGAAACGTTACGATTAAGTTTATCGTCTAGAAAGCTTTTCAGTTTACGGAACTCAGAAAAATGACACAATAATTATTTTCGATAATTATTGACTTTAAGAAAAAAAATATTTATTATTTATTTAATGAATTAAACTCGGTGATTGCGTTTCAACGACCAGTTAATGTTCCGTAGACCCGGTACGATTAACGACAACGAAACAGACCACGCGCGTACAAGTAAATTAGCAAAACGAGCCCAGGACACCCCTTAGAGGGCCATTCGGCCGAACCCACCCCCATGCTCCTTAATGGACTAATTTTGATTAGTGGGTCACTAGTTGGATTAAATTAAGGCCCTAACCCGATATATAAAAGGGAAGAGCACTTGAGAAACCCCCATTATTTTTTTTCTTGGCCAATTACTCCCTCCCCTCTCCCTCTCTTTGGCCGTCGGCCACCACATCACCACCGCCACTCTCAAAAGTTGATTTTTGAAGAAACCCCGTACACGAAAGACGTTCGTTTGATCATTCTCTACGCGTTAGTGTGTTCGATATAATCGTTTGAGGTATAACTAGAAACCCTAATCTTTATAAATCAGTTTTTTTATCAATTACATAGTGTATTAGAGTCTAGTGCTCAATTAATGATGTCTAGTGTTGTTAATTGTTGATTGATTGCGTAATTAACATTGTTTGATTGAAAAACAAATTTGTTTGTTGATGATCTGATTAAATTGATATGAGATCTGACTTTGTAACATGTTTAATTAGAAAGATATCTAAAAGTTATTAATTTTAGACTCCGATTTTGCGTGATTTCGTTATCGTATGTTCAAGATATGCGTAATCGAAGTTTACATTAGGGTTTGCATGAAATCCGAATTTTCTGAGTTCCATGCTATGTGTTTTAGCTTATATAAAGTGTACTAATGTATTCCTTGTAAAAAGTTATGCAATTTGGACTAAAGATTTGCGTCGAAAGGTTATGTAATGCTCCTGTTATGATAAAACGAATATTTGCTTTGTAAAGTATGCTGAATCTGTTTTTAAGTTCACATAAAAATTTCTAGAATGAACTAGGAATTGATTTAGACTTTGATCTTCTGGAATATATTATTTTATATGTTACTTGACATGTTTCATTTGTATGTGAACTTGTGAGAATGTGATTTGCCATGAGATAAATACTCGTCTAAATGATATGTCTGATTGATGGTCAGAAACTGATGAGTCTATAATGTTTTGCTAATATGTATGAATTGGCTAAAGAAATGCTTTTGATTATTTTATCAATTAAACATTACGATTAAGTTTATTGTGATTATTAATATTATTGTGATTAATGTTATTATAATTATATTTATTAATATACTTATATTTACTAATTAATTATATATACATATATATATATATATATATATATATATATATATATATATATATATATATATATATATATATATATATATATATATATATATATATATATATATATATATATATATATATATATATTTATATATATATATTTAAATATAACCGAATAATTGAATCCAAATCAGTTCTCAATCTCTATCAAGCTGTTTGGAAATTTTGTTTATGTCGTTAGAATCTGAATACAACCATTTGATAAATCCAAAATTCGTACAAAGCATCGATCCAGTGTATTTTTTTATTTGTTTCTTTTCTCCATTTTTCTTTGTTCTTGTCGAATTCATTCTGAATCTGTTAGATGTCCATATCACGAATCAATTATGACCAGTTTAACTACTAAATCACGATTTAAATCACATTAGATATAGAACCTCCTGTAAATTGTAAATTAAGAAAGAGAGGACAGAAAGAAAACTTTGCACCATTTTTCTTTAATCTTTTCTGCAAACCATGTTTATGATTCGGTTCAAGAACCAAGCCCCGCCACTACCTCCAAAATTAACCACCATCACCATAAAACTTGTACCATTCTCAAACCCACTTCACGTTCCTCAAACTATGAGACCACTACTTTCAACCACGACATCTCACCATCACCCACAACTACCATAGTATGCCACCATCACAACTCGTTTGCTTACTTCTATTTCTCTTCTAACCGTGATCAACCAAAAACTATCACCATTTGTTCAATAACTAGCTGCTACTATTATGTATATCATTACCATCAATCTATGTGTTACTTTTCATTGCTTCTTCGATTACAAACGATCAACACCATCAACCATATAGGATCTAAACCCACCAAAAGTTTTAAACTCCATCAAATATCATCCAATGAATTAAACCATAAACATCAAACTTATATATAAACACTTATATGATGAAGATTAAACCCTAACACCACCACCTTTCATGATTCTCCTCAAACCACCAACCTACCATCTGTTGCAACGTGTTTCCTCAACCATCAGCAGTCTATATCTTCTTGTTTGAATTGGAGACCGCATTTAAAATCGTTAAATTCTATTCCTGTACAATACAACCCAAAACGAACCCTTTAAGCTGCTAAGCTGAATTTTCTGTTTCATAATGCCTCGTGAACCCTTTCAAATCTCAAACCACCAATATATATATATATATATATATATATATATATATATATATATATATATATATATATATATATATATATATATATATATATATTTCTTTTTCATGACAAAAAGGTTACAACAGCAACCATTATTTTTTTTCTTGTGTATTACACGTATATATTTTTTTTTGGCTCTTTTTCACAATGGCCGACATTTATTAGTTGCATCTTATCACTTTATAAAAAAAAAAATACGAATTGTGCAAAGTGATTTTGAGCCGAGTGCCATTAATGAATTTTGTATGGAGTTTGATTTCGGATCTCTTGGGCCACCATTCTCCTTTTCCTTTAATTAAGCCGTGATTGTGGAGCTTGGATATCTTGAATCATATTTTTTTTTGTTTGGTTTAGTATAGGTAGGGAATTGAAACCAAATCTTGTTTTCTTATTGCTGTTAAGTTACATTAAACTAAAAACCCACATCCTTGCATACAATCGGATGATTAAATACCATTTCATATCTATTCCATATGCAAAAGTAATACCGAATCCTTAAACTATTCTATGAGGGCTCTACAATGCAAGTTGTTGTAATGTAATACAAGAATTGTGCTGTTGTTCTATGTGTTATTGGTCAAAACCGAAACCCCACTTGAAAAAGAAAAGTGATGATAAAGTTGAGGAGACATGATGTTTACGGGTTATGTTTCTATTACAAATGGTAAACACTAAATACACTTGATACTTGCTGTGGACTTTGAGTACCATCTAGTGGGCCGAAATATGATGATGTGTAACTTGATGAAGATTATTAATGATGATAGATGATATCGTGGGGAAAATGGCAAGTCACGATGTCAATTTTGGTTTCCTATTCTTTTTCTCTTTAGCGAACAACAGGAGGTTGAAACAACAATCTATCTTGGGCTTTTATTTATCTAATTATGTGTTAAGTGGGTTACAAAGTTGTTGGGCCGAATTATATGTTGTTACTGAAAACTTTCTGTTGGGCCGTGACCCAAGTATTTTGTTGGGCCGTAGTTATTTTGAGGTTGGGCTGAGACAGATAGAACGGATATATATAAATGGGTTACGATATAAAAGATATAAACAAGTATGGAGGAGTGGATAGGGGTTGTTTGTGTTAAGCGAAAGGTCTTAGGTTCGATCCCTATTTGTGGCATTTTTTTTTGGAAAGCTTTTGAGGTAGTAATTTTATTTCTATTTTTTATTATTATTATTATTATTATTATTATTATTATTATTATTATTATTATTATTATTATTATTATTATTATTATTATTATTATTATTATTATTATTATTATTATTATTATTATTATTATTAATATTAATATGATTATTATTATTATTTCAAAAGAACACAATAATTTATTCATTGTCATTATTAATATTATTTTATCAGATAAATAATTATATAAAACATACATAATAAGTATATATAACTAAATAATAATTGAAATAATATACATATATAACTTGATCGATTACGACTATATGTTTTAATAAATATAATTGATATAGGTTCGTGAATCCGAGGCCAACCCTGCATTGTTCAGTTTCGTCACATGTATTTTTACTATAAAATACAGTAATGTGAGTTCATTTAATCCCTTATTACTCATTACATTTTTGGGCTGAGAATACATGCAAATGCTTTATTAACTATTTTACAATATTTATATGCGTGAGTTCATTTGCTCCCTTTTACTCTTTATATTTTTGGGACTGAGAATACATGCACTGTTTTTATAACTGCTTTATTAAATACTTTTGAAATATATTTTGAACTGCGAATACATGAAATGCTTTTATAAATGTTTGAAGAGATAGACACAAGCAAAACATTCCTCGAATGAATTATTATGCAGACAGAAGTTCTGCGGATTATTATTGAATTATGTGGACATGATAATTGCCACCATTGAATTATGTGGACATGATAATTGCCACCATTGAATTATGTGGACATGATAATTGCCACCAGTTGATGTGAATGTTATATATCGAGAGAATGATTTTATACACAGGTTATGGGTTTGTTATTTTTGTGCACAAGATATGTGTACGGTTACTATGATTTATGAAAATGGTTTCGTACACGAGAAAGATGTACTGTATTTAAAATATATAGCATGTACATTACAGGTGGGTATAGGATTCGGGCCCATTTGTACCATGCAGGATTTAAATCTTGTGGTCTATCAAAATGATGACTTTTATTGTTTTATGATAAACCTATGAACTCACCAACCTTTTGGTTGACACTTGAAAGCTTGTTTATTCTCAGGTATGAAAGAAATCTTCCGCTGTGCATTTGCTCATCTTAGAGATATTACTTGGAGTCATTCATGACATATTTCAAAAGACGTTGCATTCGAGTCATTGAGTTCATCAAGATTATTATTAAGTCAATTATAGTTAGATATATTATGAAATGGTATGCATGCCGTCCACTTTTGATGTAATGAAATATTTTCTTTTCAAAAACGAATGCAATGTTTGTAAAATGTATCATATAGAGGTCAAGTACCTCGCGATGTAATCAACTGTTGTGAATCATTTATAATCGATATGGACTTCGTCCGGATGGATTAGGACGGGTCTCTACAGTTGGTATCAGAGCGGTGGTCTTAGCGAACTAGGTCTGCATTAGTGTGTCTGACTGAGAAGTCGTTAGAATGCATTAGTGAGTCTGGACTTCGACCGTGTCTGCATGTCAAAAGTTTTGCTTATCATTTCGTGTCAAAAATTACCTGCTTATCATTCTTAGAGAATCACTTGCTTATCATCCTTAGTCTAGACACATCTTATTGCATTGATTGCATGATTAGTGTATAGACAAAATTCATATCTTAGCATATCTGCTAATTCAAATCTTAGCGTATCTGTTATTGTAAACTTTGCCTGACATTTTCTGTAGATTCTCCCGTAACTTATGGGATTTTGGTATTATATATGCATATGTAAATTATGTATTTCAGGGTACTAATCTACATCCTATAATCTATTTCTTATCGAAAATCCTTCATCTGATCATACGAGATGAATCCCTCAACCAGTTCGTGTCCCTCAGATTTCGATAGCTATTCCGATAGTTATTCCGACAGCTATTCCGACATGGATATTCACCTAAGCTCTGAAAGCGGTGTCACCAGAATAAATCCATCAATCAGCCACCCCCAATTCATTTGATGGGTTCGTAGTCGATTTAATCAATGGAGACGCAAAGAATGCGATCCTTTACACCAACTGAAATTACCTCTTGACGAAGAACCCGAAGCACTTACCAGTGAACTAGTCCGAAACACCATTTTCACCCTCATTTCCCGAATAACTCGCTATGATTATATACTATCTAAAATTCTAAACCTCATTCATCCGCTCGTCCGAACCGACAATCATCCTGGCGTAATAGAAGAAGTCAATGAGCTTTGCGCTCGAGTAGTGGCTTTGGAATATATGGTGCGAAACGTACCAGCTTCAACAACATCACCGGCACCAACAGTATCACCAATATCAACACCAGTACCACCAACAACCCAAGTTTCAACATCACATGCCTCAACATCGCAATCTATACCTCTAGCATAATTTTCACTCTACATCTTGTCCTACATCGATTATCTTCGTTCTACGTATCGTTCTACATCCTTGATCTTCGTTCAACATGACGATTATGTAATCTCTAATGTTTTAGAGATTATGTATTCTTATTCTAACGGTAAAGCAAATGAGAATAATATCATATTAACCCATTAAATCCATGATTACATCTGAAGAAAATATATATGTATATATATTTTCACAAAGATTGTAATTGAAAATTCTTTTGTACAAACTGTTAATGATGAAAATATTTTAACGGGTAGGTAATACCCGAGGATTATTTAGTTTTCACATTAGTAAGTTATACTGTACATTCTTTGAATCTGATTCAACAGTCATTTACTATCCTACTTACAACCACCGATATACGAATCCGTTCATCGCAGAATAACCATTTTCATTCAATTTCATATTTGGATTTTGACCTATCAGAATCCAACAAGTGGCATAATGAAGAAAACATTGGACAAAAATAAAACTTGTTAGAAACAAACAATTTAATTATGAGAAGAATTTTGATAAGAATCCACGCTAACTGTTCCTAGCTAACTGATTAATTCCATATTACATTTTATTTATCGCAATTTAAATTCTCACAATTTTATTTATCATCATTTAATTTCTGTTATTTATTTTACGCACTTTAAATATCAGGACACGTATATAAGGTTTTGACATATCATATCGACGCATCTATATATATTATTTGGAATAACCATAGACACTCTATATGCAGTAATGCAAGAGTTAGCTATACAAGGTTGAGGTTGATTCTACAATAATATATATAGTTTGAGTTGTGATCGAGTCTGAGACGAATACGGGTCACAACACGTATTAATTAATTCGAATATTATATGTTAAACTATATATGAATTATTGGAATGTTAACTATGGACTATCGACTGTGGACTAATAATTTTGGACAATTAAAATAATTTTAAAATATTGTTTATAATATATGAAACTAAACAATTCTTCAAGTTTGCCACTTGATCTCATCTTAAACCTCATTTGTATCTTGACGATTACAATCTGCGTTCAAACCTTTCATAATTCTTGAAAACACCTCAATCGAGAGGAGGGTTTAACCAAGCGTTATCTACGAAAGAAAAGATCGATGCATCTAGTTATGCACCTAAGAAACTCTCGGCAACTGAGTAAACGTTTAACGCGTAGCTGTGCTAATTCCTTTAGCGTTATTATTACCAAAAATAACTTTACAATCTCTTTCCAAATTAGCCAATTTTGTCACAGCTCCAACAAGTCAACTTCAATTTTTCATTCGAAACAACCTTATTATAACCTTGATATATATGTGTGCTCTTTTATTGTTACCGGAGAACTTTTTATATTCCATCATATTACCAGCAGACGTACCAGCAACCTCGTTGCTCCTTGGTTTAAATCTCTCCGACAAATCACTATATTTGTAACATCCTCAAGTGGGCCTAGTTGTAAGATTACTATTTTGCCCTTAAGTTAGTATTGTGCTACTTTATGCTTTTATTTTTTATTTATTGTTTATTATTATTTAATGTTGAGGTTAGGACCAGTTTGTGACAAGGGTCACAGAACAGGCTTGTTTATTTAATTTGGACCTCGTTTGGGTTACCAAATGATGTACGAAAGATATCAGATAATTGATAAATACCCGTGTGTTGTGCAGTGTGAGATTTTAACCCACTTTAGATGACTAGTGCTTCTAATTTCTTCATTTGGTTTCCAGATTATTCACACACACAAACACATACCGTACCTTCATCTCCTTCACCTAACAAACCCTAAATTCTAATCCTTGTTCTTGAGCTCAAATCGTTTACATCTTTGTGTTCCTTGTGATTTACTGATTCTATCAAGGTAAGAATCACAAGTTTTCATGCTTTAATCTTTGAGAAAATTGAGTTTTTTTGTTAGTTTTTACAAAGTGAGCAATTTGGGTCAAAGTGGTTAAATTTGATGTTGTTTGAGTCTAAATCTTGTGGGTTTATGTTTTTACATGTTTAGTGTCTTTGATTTGGTCAGTTTTGAGGTCGTAATCGAGCTCTAGAGCAAGAATTGGTTGATTTTGGGTGAAACCCGTCACTTTGTGTTCAGCTTCTGCAGATGAACTACCCTCGGCCGATGGTGTTTGACCATCGACCAATGGTGAGGGACGATCGGCGGGTGGACAAGACCATCGACCGATAGTGTATGACTTCTGACCAACGGATGTAATTTTGACGATCGACCGATTGGGGGAGACCATCGACCGATGGTGTGTTGACGATCGGCCGATGGATGGGACCATCGACCGATGGTCTTAGGCAGTGAAAATTTTACTAAGTGTTGAGTTTTAGCCGTTATGCTGCCCGTTTGTATTTTGATGATTTTGATGTAAATTTTGAAAGTGCATAAGTGATAAGGAGAAAATTTTTAGCGGATACTTTTTCTGACAAAAATTTATGTATTGTGTTATTTGGTGTTAATGGATAGTAACTAACTTGGTTTGCCTTATGTTCAGGTGATAAAGATAAGGAAGCCGCTCAGTAGTAGATTATCTGAGCTGGTTACTGGTAATTGGTGAGTGGGACTAACTGGAGAATATAGTATATAGAAGCATGTTATATTATGATTGCCATGCTTGTTAGATATACTTATTATTGTGGTTAGTTAGTTCCTTGTGATGACTGCATGTTAGTTGATGCTTGTCTGCTGGAGCCCAGTGCGTCCCTATTGTGTGGTAGCCTCGGTAGGAGAGATCAACCTGCGGGTTGGGTTCCTCTGTGGTAGCCTAGACAGCCGTGGTGTATATATATGTGAATGACGCATCCGTCGCGTGTGGATTATGTATATACATACGGTGGTGGAGGAACTTCTGGTAAACCCCAGTCCGATCAGCTGGTGGTTAATGGTTTGGCCGGGCCGCCAGAGTCTCTGTAGACGGCACTTGGGTGATGTTTGTGTGTTAGACTATGTGACATGATTAGTATAACACTTATGTATGCTATGGCCTGTAGTTAGTCGTACTCACTTAGCTTCGTGCTAATTCCCCTCCATCTCCTCCCTGCAGGTTATTAACTTTTTCTAAATGTCGCATTTTGGGGAGAAGACGGGCATGACGATGTTATGTTTGACAGGGTTAACTCTGATGTGGTCTTTTAGAATATGAACCGTGTACTTTTGAAAACAGAATGTATTTACGTCTCTTCCTGTTAATATGTAAATTGTTTTAATGACACGTGACATCGGTTTGTACAAATGTCGATATCGTATTTAAGTAATATTATGCTTCCGCCACGTATTTATAAAAAAAAAATCAGCGGTGTCACAAGTTGGTATCAGAGCTGAGTTTGGCAGCATGTGCATTGTGATCTACATGTCATGTTCCCAAACTTAGAAGAGTCATGTCAAACATAACATGCTGGGGATGGGTTAAGTGAGTATTAGGACAGGATATGTGTTAGTTGTTAGTACTAACAGAATTTATACTAAGCTTTGGTGTGAGTGTTGTGGTAGTGCAGTAATGGCAGATAATCAAGCAACCGCTACTGGCCCTGCTGCCCCTGGACCTGGTACATTCAGAGCCCCTGACGAAGATGGACATGTGTCTTCAGAAGAAGAAACTTCTCAAGAAGTAATAGAACTTCAAAGTCGGTTACTAGAAGCTCAGGAGAAAATTAAGGAATTAGAACAAGAACGGGCGCAATGGAACCTTAATACCACTGCGTTAAACACAACTTTTCCTCCAAATTACCATACTCAAGCCGGTGGCAGTTCCCAATCACAGTTTCCACAAAATACCTATCAAAACTATCGAATGCCATTTTCGTTTAACCAGACTTTTCTTAATCAAATGATGTACCCATTTCAAGTCCCTGAGACAAGAAGGAAGTGTACCTATAAACAGTTTATGGACTACAAACCTCCTGAGTACAGTGGTCATACAAACCCTACGATGACTCTCAATTGGCTAAGAGAAGTGGAGAGGGTGTTAGAAGCATGTTTTTGTGAGCCAGAATCCATGGTGTTATTTGCTAGTAGGCTTCTCAAAGGTGAAGCAATGGAATGGTGGGACTCTATCAATGCATATTTACCTAAAGAACAGATCAGTCAAATAACTTGGGAACAGTTCACTGCTAAGGTTCGTGAGCAATATTGTTCTGAGTATGAGATAGAAAGATTGAAAACTGAGTTCCTGAGTATGAAAATGACCGAAAGTATGACAATTGATGAGGTTTTCAGAGATTTCACATTTAAGCAAAGGTTCGTTCAATAGTGGGTACCAACTGAGAAAGATAAGATTCAGCATTTTATGCGGGTGATTAAGCCAGAGTATAGAACAGTTGCGAGATTTGCAACCACGTTGGCACAGGCTCATGAGATGGCGAAGATGACTGAAGGTGATATAATGGCAGCAAAAAGAGAAAGTTCGAGAAGTGGATCTTTTGGGGGTAAATCAGAAGGTCAATTGGGTGTACAGTCAAATCAGTAGTCGAGTAAGCAATCCGGTTTTCGTGGTAAAAAGTCAGGCGGGTTTAAACAGAAAAGTAAGTCTGGTATTAGTGGATCGGGTTAAACTCAGTCTGGGTGGTGTAATGTTTATAAGTCGACCCATACCGGCCCGTGTTCTCCAATGACCAGAAGGTGTTTGAAATGTGGAGTGTTAGGTCATGAATCAACCGCTTGTTCTTTTAATTCTAATGTTTGTTGGAGTTGCCATCAAGAGGGGCATAGATCAGCAAATTGTCCATCTGCGTCAAGATCCGGTTCTGGGGCAGGGACAGGGGCGAGGTCAGTTACTTCCGGGGGATCTTCTGCTTCTACTGCCGGGCAGAAGAGAAAGAATCCTCCAACAGCTGAGGCAAGGGCTTTTCAGATGACGGTAGACGATGCAACCGCTACCGATGACGTCATTACCATTATGTTCTTGGTTAATTCCTTGCCAGCTCGTGTGTTATTTGATTCGGGAGCGAATCGATCTTTTATGTCCTTAGGCTTCTGTGATAAGTTAAAGTTACCTGTTACGATGTTAGATGCGCCTTTGGGAATAGAAGTAGCTGATGGTAAAATGGTTCCATGCACATCATCTGTGTCTGGAATTACCATCGAAATTGACGGCCATTCCTTTCCTTTAACCTGTTTGTTGATGCCTATACCTAGCTTTGATGTAGTCATAGGCATGAACTGGTTAAGAGCTAATAGGGCTAATATTAAGTGTGATAAGAAGATGATTTCTTTCCATTTGGCCGACGGATCCCGAGTGATAGCTAGGGGAGAGCGCAGTGGACTTAACTTCCCTATGGTTTCCTTAATGAAAGTTCAGAAGGCAATATCGAAAGGGTGTGATTCATTCTTAGCCTACGTGATTGATGTTAAGAAAGAGAAGAAGCAGGTGACCGATATTCCCGTTGTGTCAGAATTTCCCGAAGTGTTTCCAGATGATCTACCAGGGTTACCTCCAGTACGTGAAGTAGAGTATAAAATTGATTTGGTTCCAGGTGCTACGCCAGTTGCAAAAGCTCCTTACAGATTAGCTTCGTCAGAAATCCGAGAAATGATGTCTCAGATTCAGGAACTGTTAGATAAGGGGTTTATCCGACCAAGTTCTTCACCGTGGGGTGCTCCTTTGTTGTTTGTGAAAAAGAAAGATGGGTTGCTTAGGATGTGTATAGATTACCGCGACTTAAATAAGAGAACAATCAAGAATAAGTATCCGTTACCAAGAATAGATGACTTATTTGATCAGTTACAGGGTGCTTCCTACTTTTCAAAGATTGATTTACGTTCAGGGTATCATCAGGTACGTGTTGCAGAGAATGATATACCGAAAATAGCGTTTAGAACTAGATATGGTCATTATGAATTTTTAGTTATGCCATTCGGGTTAACAAACGCGCCAGCAGTGTTTATGGATTTAATGAACAGGGTGTGTCATCAGTATCTTGACAAGTTTGTGATTATCTTCATAGATGATATCTTGATATATTCGAAAACCGAGAAAGATCATGCTACGCATCTGAGGTTGATGTTAGAACTTTTGAAACAGGAACAATTGTACGCTAAGTTCTCCAAATGTGAATTTTGGTTGCGGGAAGTACAGTTTCTGGGTCATGTGATTTGTGAACAGGGTATTAAAGTAGATCAGTCTAAGATAGAGGCCGTAATGAATTGGAACTCACCGAAAACGCTGACAGAAATTAAGAGTTTTCTGGGTTTAGCAGGTTATTACCGCCGATTTATCAAAGACTTCTCTAAAATAGCAGGTCCATTGAATAAGTTAACTAGAAAAGATGTAGCCTTTCGATGGAGTGATGAACAAGAAAAGGCTTTTCAAACTCTCAAACAGTTGTTATGTCAAGCGCCGGTTTTAGCTTTACCAGAGGGAACAGAAGATTTTGTGGTCTACTGCGATGCGTCATATGCAGGTCTGGGTTGTGTTTTGATGCAGAGAAATAAAGTTATAGCGTATGCTTCACGACAGTTGAAGAATCATTAACGAAACTACCCTACTCACGATTTAGAGTTAACTGCAGTTGTGTTTGCTTTGAAGCTTTGGAGACATTATTTGTATGGTACACATTGTGAAATTTATACAGATCAGAAGAGTCTTCAATATATCTTTTCGCAGAAAGAATTAAATATGCATCAACGTCGATGTTTAGAATTGATTAAAGACTATGATTGTGAGATTAAGTACCATCCGGGTAAAGCAAATGTGGTCGCAGATGCTCTGAGTCGCAAGAAAACCATCGAGAAAGTTAGATTTATGAGAATTGAAATAGTTTCAGACTTGATTGATCGATTGAAAACCGTTCAATTAGTAGCTTTGAATGACGAAAACCTAAAGACAGAACAAATGACCAAAAGAAAATTTAACCTATGCAATGATTCTAGAGGATTAAAGACCTATAATGTGACAACCCGGAAATTTCCAACCAAATTTAAACTTTAATCTTTATATGTTTCCGACACAATAAGCAATATTTGTTAAGTTAAATTTCAAGAATTTTAAACTATGTTCATACATTCATTCAACCTCGACCAAGTTCCAACGATTCACGAACCATTAAACGAATATGATTATATATGAATATGTGTATATATATTATAACTTGAAACGTAAACGAAAAATTAGATTAAATACTTTATATGATTGTATCTGTTTCAAAATATTTATCAATGGAATTAGAAGATAAGATCAACTGATTGAATTATCAGATATATTAAATTATGATTAGGAGTCTCTGTTGAAAGGCCCACGTTGATTTAAGAAATCTTTCCATTTTAACAATATTCGAAAAATGGTAAAGTAATTTATAAATAAGAACAAATTGTCAATCATTGAGAACTAGACAAAGGATAGTGGAAGATTGAATCTCATAAAGACTCGATTGATCTATTTAGTTTCAAACGTACAAAAACGTTTTCAGTTTAAAAAGAACTTTATTATTAAAACGTATATAACTTTTATAAATATCTAGAATCACTTTTGACAACTCATTACTTAACTAGTATGATAAAGATAACGATATTTATATTTTATTTTATTAAATATATATAACGATTTAAATTAATATTATATATATTTATACGCGTATAATACGTACATAGTTTTATACTTTTACTATACTTAAACTTTACCTTTACTTTATTTTTACTTTACTTTAACTTTAATAATTCACTTTAATAATTCATACTTTAATAATTTATACTTTAATAATTCACTTTAATAATTCATACTTTAATAATTCACTTTAATAATTCATACTTTAATAATTCACTTTAATAATTCATTTTAATAATTCAAAAATCTATTATAAATAGAATTCAATAGGTTTCATTATTTCATAGAAACTTGAAAATATTTTTCTCTAAACTCTCTCAATCGATTTACATATATATATTTACTCCGTATTATTTCAAGATATTATTAGTATACATAAAATATTACGACGGAGTGTTGTCCGAGTGATTTCGAAATTGTTTTTCGAGTAGGATAGGATTAAGGAAATTATGGGTTATAGCTATGGAGGTGATTGAGTATGGTTCATGGGTATGCTCGTGAGGTCAATATAGTGTTTATCATTTCCGTTGCGTCTACGTACCTTTCCTGCAATATTGAATCTCAATATTGATGCGTGAGTACTCATAATTTAACTTTTACATACTAATAGTGTATCCCTGACTAGTGCTCGAGTATTTAGGATTATGCATGCTTGTACTTTTGATATTGCCCTTAGACAGGTTAGGTTGAATCTTGAATTAGTTACACTTGCGGTTGAGATGAGATATAAGATATGCATATCCTTGGAAAGCTAGCGAAAAATTAAGAACTTTTCCTTTAGATATCGAATGGTTTCGATGAACGGATTAGAAGTTATAATCAATTGAATTTTCGATATTTTTATTAAAAATGATTATTATTATCGTCGTTTTTATCGTCGTTCTAGTTTTATCTTATTATTATCATTATTATTATCTTTATCAATAAAAGGGATTTATCATTAAAAATTGTTTTTTTATTACTATCGTTATTATCGTTAAAGTTATAATTAGTATTATTATTATTATTATCCAATTATCATTATTATTATTATTATTATTATTATTATTAGTATTATTATTATTATTATCATTATTAATATATATATATATATATATCATTATTTAAAAATGGTTATTGTTATTGTTATTATTATTATTATTACTATATTATCATTAAGATAATTATTAGTATTATCGTTAATAATATTATAGTAACTATCATTATTAATATTAGTGTAATTAAAATAAATAATTGTAACACCTAAATATTTTGATTACTATTATTATCATTATTATGAACACGATATAAAAGACGATTAAAAGCTATTAAACGAAACGATTAGGAAATAATGAGTAAGAGTATCATGATGAAATTAAAATATTATAAGATATTAATTTAGATAAAATTATCGTTCTTATTATTTTTATCATTACTATTATTATTAAA
This sequence comes from Rutidosis leptorrhynchoides, assembly GCF_046630445.1. Taxonomy (NCBI): domain Eukaryota; kingdom Viridiplantae; phylum Streptophyta; class Magnoliopsida; order Asterales; family Asteraceae; genus Rutidosis; species Rutidosis leptorrhynchoides. Next base: position 100,047,425 of record NC_092342.1, on the reverse strand, counting down.
AGTATCGTTAGTATTAAAACTATCATTTTAACAAAAATTATCATTTTAATAGAAATGTCATTGTTACTATAAAATATCATTATTATTATTATTTTAAATAGAATTATTATTTTAAAGATAATATTAAAAATTATCGTAAATATTAAAGTTATCATAATTAGAATTATCGTTTTATCATAATGTCATCTTAGTAATTATAAATATTGATATTTTTATAATAATTATTATTATTACAAAATAATACAACTTTTACTTACTATCATTATAGATATTATTTTATAAAATAAATATGTGATACAAATATATTTTACTACGTGTAATAACTTACTTTAATAATACCTATCATATTATCTTTATGATATTAAATGAACCCTATAAATTTTATTACTTAATATATATAAAAGTATATTTGATTATATAAATTTAATATAAAATTTTATTTATTAATAAATAAATTATATTATTTACTCTAATAAATCTTTTTAAAATATTTAAAAATATAAAACGATGATATTTAAACTATATATTAATCATGTATAGATTTTTAGAAATTATTTTGAGTCAAATTTACTTTTGTTGACTTTTGCATATTAGTCTCGAGCATTAGGATTGTGGTACACTATGACTTGACCTAATTTGTTAGACAAATATTGACCAACATATAAATATATATAATTAATTTAGGTTCGTGAATCCGAGGCCAACCTTGCACTTGTTCAATGACGTTATATGTATTTTTACTACGAAATACAGTATGGTGAGTTTCATTTGCCTTTTTACCCTTTATATTTTTGGGCTGAGAATACATGCGCAACTTTTATAAATGTTTTATGAAATAGACACAAGTACGTGAAACTACATTCTATGGTTGAATTATCGAAATCGAATATGCCCCTTTTTATTAAGTCTGGTAATCTAAAAATTAGGGAACAGACACCCTAATTGACGCGAATCCTAAAGATAGATCTATTGGGCCTAACAAACCCCATCCAAAGTACCGGATGCTTTAGTACTTCGAAATTTATATCATGTCCGAAGGAGGATCCCGGAATGATAGGGGATATTCTTATATGTATCTAGTTAATGTCGGTTACCAGGTGTTCACCATATGAATGATTATTTTTGTCTCTATGCATGGGACGTATATTTATGAGAACTGAAAATGAAATTCTTGTGGTCTATTAAAATGATGGAAATAAATGATTATGATAAACTAATGAACTCACCAACCTTTTGGTTGACACTTTAAAGCATGTTTATTCTCAGGTGTTAAAGAAATCTTCCGCTGTGCATTTGCTCATTTTAAAGATATTACTTGGAGTCTTTCATAGCATATTTTGAAGAACGTTGCATTCGAGTCATTGAGTTCATCAAAGATTATTATTAAATCAATTTATAGTTGGATAGTGGATATTATGAAATGGTATGCATGCCTGTCAATTTTCGATGTAAAGAAAGTTTGTCTTTTAAAAACGAATGCAATGTTTGTAAAATGTATCATATAGAGGTCAAATACCTCGCAATGTAATCAACTATTGTGAATCGTTTATAATGTATATGAACGGGTCCTTTCAGTTGGTATCAGAGCGGTGGTCTTAGCGAACCAGGTCTGCATTAGTGTGTCTAACTGATAAGTCGATAGGATGCATTAGTGAGTCTGGACTTCGACCGTATCTGCATGTCAAAAGTTTTGTTTATCATTTTGTATCGAAAATTAACTACTTATCATCCTCAGAAAATTACCTGCATATCATTTTTAGTCTAAGACATGTCTTGCTGTATTGATTGCATGAATAGTGTATAGACAAAAATTCATATCTTAGCATATCTGCTAAATCATATCTTATCGTATCTATTACTTTAAACTTTGCCTGACATATCCCGCAAAGTCCTCCGTAATCTACGAAATCTTTTGATCTATATATATATATATATATATATATATATATATATATATATATATATATATATATATATATATATATATATATTCTATGTAATTAGAATACCATCCGTTAGCCAAAATCATTTCATATCGAAAAAAAAAATCCTTTATCCAATCGTACGAAATGGAATTCGTCATCAGTTCAAGTCACTCAGATTCCGAAATGGAATCCCATTCAAGCTCCGAAAGCAGTGTGACCGGAATAGATCAACCAATCAGTCATCACCTATTCTGGATGAATTGGGGATGGGTTCGTAGCCTCCTCAATCATTGGAGACAAGAAGAAGGTGATCCCTTCCATCCACCACATTGCCCTCTTGATGAAGAACCTGAAGCACTTACCGGCGAACCTGTCCGAAACACCATTTTCTCGCTCATTTCCAGAGTATCTCATCACGATTATATATTACATCAAATTTTAGATTTTATTTATCCGCTCGTCCGAACCGACAATCACCCCGGTGTAATAGAAGAAGTCAACGAGCTTCGCGCTCGGGTAGTGGCTTTGGAGAATATGGTGCAGAGATTACAAACACCTGCAGCAGCATCAGCAGCATAACCAGTACCACCATCATCAACACCAACAGTACCATTACCACCTCCAACCACAACCGCGTCGTAAAACTCAACTTCACAATCTGTCCCACGAGCATCAACGTCATACGCACCATAGATACCAAGGAGTACCAACAACAATAACTGACGAAGTATTAATTCATAACTTCATTGGAGAAACATTCCGTGACGATTATGTAATCTCTAAAGTCTTAGAGATTATCTAATCTAGCCCTAACCATAAATCAGTTAAGCGAACCAAAATGATGGAAGGAAGAGTAGAAACCCTGACAAAAATGGTGTGTGATTAACAAGCTAAACTTGCTTTACCAACAACATCAATAGTACCATCAGCGTTACCAGCATCGTCAGTACAGTCAACATCCGAATCAACAACACCGATAACATCACAAACTCCGTCAGTTCAAGAATCACTGTGGACATCATTACGAATCAATAACGTTTATATTGTATCAACGAGTTATGAAGAATTAACTCATTTCCTCTGAAGAAATTATATGTATATTATATATATATATATATATATATATATATATATATATATATATATATTGAAATAAATCTTTCAGTGCTAAGCTATTGTGTGTGAATCTTAACTACTCGGTTAATTCATATTACAAATATGCAATAATGTACGTCCTTCGGCCGCAACTTAACCAGCGTTAACTACAATCTCTGTCGCAATTCAACAAATTCCAATTCATAATAAATCAAGTATATATTTGATTTTACACTTTCATCATCAATGTACCCGAAACTTTTCAGATAACATCATTCGTACTTTGCAAAATTCACAAGAATTCCACGAACCGAACACCATACATCAACAAATAACGAAGTATTGATTCATAATTTTAATGTCATTAAAGAAATACTGCGTAAAAGTTATGTACTTTTTAAAGCCTTTAGGGATTATTCAATTCTAGTTTCAACCGTAAATTAAATGAGTTTAATTTAACATTAACTCATTAAATCTATGTTACATCTGAAGAAAATATACATATATATATTTTCATAAAGACTGTAATAAAATTCTTTTGTACAAAATATTAATTGTGAAATTTTTTTTTAACGGGTAGGTAATACCCGAGAGATATATAAATTCACAATTAATATGTTACATTCTTCGAATCTGATTCAGCAAATCATCCATTATACTCCCTACTTTCACAACAATATACATTCTTTTATAGAAATCAAAACAACCATACTCATTCAAAATTTAATTACATATTCTGATTTTGAAATCTCAAAATTTAACTTGAGATATGACCAAAATCATCACTCTTAGATCCTTACATCTTTCACAAGCTATATTTTGACTTCAAAACTGTGTTAGAACATCAAATGTATGTTAACGATTACTATCTGTGTTCAAACCTTTCAAAAATTTCTGAAGACACTTAGAATGATGAGCAATCGAGATGATGATCCAACCACATGTTACCCACAGTTATGTACCCGAAAAACTCTTGAAACCAAAGTAAAAGTTTAAACAACGTATCCGCGTCAGATTCTTTGGCATTTATTAGCAAAAATAACTTTGCGACTCCTATTCAAAGTAGCCAGTTTTGTCACAGCTCCAGCAAGTCAACTTCGACTTTTCAGTCAGACTAACCTTATTATAACCTTGAGATATACACCATCGTTACCAGGGAACCTTTTACATTCCACCATATTATTAGCAGATGTACCAACAACTTCATTACCCTTTGACTTTAGCCTCTCCAAAAAGTCATCATAATTATTCATTGAAACCCCATCATTTACTCATTCGCATCTTGTAATGAGAATTGCCATACGAATCATTGGGAATTAGCAATCAGTATTTTGAAATCTTGCAGCATGTCTGCGCCAACAGTTATATGTGTATATATAACGTCTATCTTCTGGACTTAATTTGAATGTGAAGTTTCTGAAAAACACTCCGAACTACGAATTGGTTCTCCGAAAATGGAAAAAATGCTGATGAAGCAGCAAAAACTATAAACGACTTTAAATGGTAAAAGCTGGATGATAATGATGAAGTGTGCTGGCAAAGCGCAGAAAAAGAGAAGTTTTGGAACTGGAAAACGGATTGAGCAAAGTAGGAAGGAGGCTGTGGACAAATTACAAAGACTGAACCTTGACTTTAAAGGATCCAAATGATTCAGTACCTGCTGAAGTCATTAACGAATACCTTGCTCCTGACTCTAAACCCCTGCGGACAATATTCTTCATCATCCTCTGATATTAGAAATTCTAAAATATCATCATATCTTTCATTATAAATATCCTCCATATTTCTGAAGATATTTTCTTAATTTTTCTTATTTGAAATCATTTACCTCTTCGCGCTATCTGTATTACATCATAAAAGAAACTATTTTAGTTTCTAAATTCTGAAAGATTCAAGTTTAAAATAGGAATATTTTGAAGTAGTGTTGAGAACTGAAGCATGAATTAGTATAATATAATGACACTTGATCAATGTGATTATATTACAGTAAGTCATGCTGAGTTTCTAAATGGAACGTGATGATTCACAGATCATAACATCATCATGTGCCATGTTATACGACTCTTGTATTCTATTTAACCTCTAAAATATCAAGAAAATATTTCTTGATGATTCGGCCTTTTCCAAGGTATTCTAGTAATTTGACAAGTCAAGATCGTGCCATCACAATTTCCTTCCTAGAACATTAACAATGTTCATTCCTAAATTCATATCTGTGAATTCTGGACCATTACAAGCGGTGCTTAATTGCAAGAAGAAGAAACGAAAGGACAAAACTCCGAAATAGAAATTGGGGTATAAATTGCAGCAAATAAAAGAGAGCATTAACTGTGAATGATAATGATTATAGAAGACAGAAGCAGAGACTTTGAAATATAAGGGAACATATAAAGCTCAACGACAAACCAGAAATTATAAACCATATATCGATGCATATAGCAATATAAAGACACGGGAGAACTAGAAATACTATAAACCCAAGAGTATAGTAGAAGTAAATAGATTCTTCCGGCGGTAGATGAAAAAGAAGAATGACCGATATGAAAGTTAGAAGTATATCGAGAATCAGAGCTGGATGGAGCATATTGATGAATACTTTAAAATATGAGTTGAGGGGGAAAGAATAGAAGGTGATGAAACATGACTAGGAACTTAGAAATCAACAGATTTAACTCACACAATGGCAGAATAAGTGAATCAAACCCTCTAGTGAATAGGTTAAGTTTTTTTTGATTAATTTAGTCAAACCACAACTAAATCAAGTGTGATTAGATCAACACCTAGAGCTATTATTCACCACATGGGTGATTTGGACTGAGAGAGAATCGGAGGAGCTCACTAGATCTGAGTGTGTGTAACAAATAAGAGGCTTAACCTAAAATGAAGAACATAAGACTTTATATACCCCTGCTGTTGACTCACCCATACGATTCATTCATCACATGTACGAGTTGGCTTCATCAGCCGTACGGGTGATCACTCACTCGTGTCTTCTCATTTAGGTTGTAATTGTGACTTAGCTCAGCATCAACCGTGTGTATGAGCCTGTCAGCCGTACTAGTGAGGCTTCACTCGTACGTCTGACTAAGTCTAACATAGTCAAACATCTAAATCTCGTTCCTGCAGTTCCTGTAACCACATACAAACACAGGATAATAATGAGCAATCATGGTGGCCTGTAAACTGTTGTACCTGCAATGGACGTGGGTAGATGTCTAGGGACTTGCATAAAATGCATCAACAGAAGGTGTGAGTTGTAAGGAAACGAAGGAGGTGAATTTATAAGAAAATCTCCGATAGAATAATTAAAATGGACGATCGCATTTAAAGCGGATCCTAATTTCCTTGATTACCGGAGAGTCAAATCTTATTAAGAAGATTTTCTTCAAATCCCTTGAAATCTGGGAATCAATCATATCTACGTCAAATGATAAGATGAATCTACACTTACTCATTTCACTCTTCTATGTTAGCTTCATTCGTACTCTTCATATAAATGGATTGTTTATTCAAATTATTCGCTGATGATAAAACTCTAATTTTCAGCCCGTATGTATCATGAAAACATACTTATTATCATTCACGACCTTTCCACTTAAATTTCGGGACGAAATTTCTTTAACGGGTAGGTACTGTGACAACCCGGAAATTTCTAACCAAATTTAAACTTTAATCTTTATATGTTTCCGACACAATAAGCAATATTTGTTAAGTTAAATTTCAAGAATTTTAAACTATGTTCATACATTCATTCAACCTCGACCAAGTTCCAACGATTCACGAACCATTAAACGAATATGATTATATATGAATATGTGTATATATATTATAACTTGAAACGTAAACGAAATATTAGATTAAATACTTTATATGATTGTATCTGTTTCAAAATATTTATCAATGGAATTAGAAGATAAGATCAACTGATTGAATTATCAGATATATTAAATTATGATTACGAGTCTCTGTTGAAAGGCCCACGTTGATTTAAGAAATCTTTCCATTTTAACAATATTCGGAAAATGGTAAAGTAATTTATAAATAAGAACAAATTGTCAATCATTGAGAACTAGACAAAGGATAGTGGAAGATTGAATCTCATAAAGACTCGATTGATCTATTTAGTTTCAAACGTACAAAAACGTTTTCAGTTTAAAAAGAACTTTATTATTAAAACGTATATAACTTTTATAAATATCTAGAATCACTTTTGACAACTCATTACTTAACTAGTATGATAAAGATAACGATATTTATATTTTATTTTATTAAATATATATAACGATTTAAATTAATATTATATATATTTATACGCGTATAATACGTACATAGTTTTATACTTTTACTATACTTAAACTTTACCTTTACTTTATTTTTACTTTACTTTAACTTTAATAATTCACTTTAATAATTCATACTTTAATAATTTATACTTTAATAATTCACTTTAATAATTCATACTTTAATAATTCACTTTAATAATTCATACTTTAATAATTCACTTTAATAATTCATACTTTAATAATTCATTTTAATAATTCAAAAATCTATTATAAATAGAATTCAATAGGTTTCATTATTTCATAGAAACTTGAAAATATTTTTCTCTAAACTCTCTCAATCGATTTACATATATATATTTACTCCGTATTATTTCAAGATATTATTAGTATACATAAAATATTACGACGGAGTGTTGTCCGAGTGATTTCGAAATTGTTTTTCGAGTAGGATAGGATTAAGGAAATTATGGGTTATAGCTATGGAGGTGATTGAGTATGGTTCATGGGTATGCTCGTGAGGTCAATATAGTGTTTATCATTTCCGTTGCGTCTACGTACCTTTCCTGCAATATTGAATCTCAATATTGATGCGTGAGTACTCATAATTTAACTTTTACATACTAATAGTGTATCCCTGACTAGTGCTCGAGTATTTAGGATTATGCATGCTTGTACTTTTGATATTGCCCTTAGACAGGTTAGGTTGAATCTTGAATTAGTTACACTTGCGGTTGAGATAAGATATAAGATATGCATGTCCTTGGAAAGCTAGCGAAAAATTAAGAACTTTTCCTTTAGATATCGAATGGTTTCGATGAACGGATTAGAAGTTATAATCAATTGAATTTTTGATATTTTTATTAAAAATGATTATTATTATCGTCGTTTTTATCGTCGTTCTAGTTTTATCTTATTATTATCATTATTATTATCTTTATCAATAAAAGGGATTTATCATTAAAAATTGTTTTTTTATTACTATCGTTATTATCGTTAAAGTTATAATTAGTATTATTATTATTATTATCCAATTATCATTATTATTATTATTATTATTATTAGTATTATTATTATTATTATTATCATTATTAATATATATATATATATATATCATTATTTAAAAATGGTTATTGTTATTGTTATTATTATTATTACTATATTATCATTAAGATAATTATTAGTATTATCGTTAATAATATTATAGTAACTATCATTATTAATATTAGTGTAATTAAAATAAATAATTGTAACACCTAAATATTTTGATTACTATTATTATCATTATTATGAACACGATATAAAAGACGATTAAAAGCTATTAAACGAAACGATTAGGAAATAATGAGTAAGAGTATCATGATGAAATTAAAATATTATAAGATATTAATTTAGATAAAATTATCGTTCTTATTATTTTTATCATTACTATTATTATTAAAAGTATCGTTAGTATTAAAACTATCATTTTAACAAAAATTATCATTTTAATAGAAATGTCATTGTTACTATAAAATATTATTATTATTATTATTTTAAATAGAATTATTATTTTAAAGATAATATTAAAAATTATCGTAAATATTAAAGTTATCATAATTAGAATTATCGTTTTATCATAATGTCATCTTAGTAATTATAAATATTGATATTTTTATAATAATAATTATTATTACAAAATAATACAACTTTTACTTACTATCATTATAGATATTTTTTTATAAAATAAATATGTGATACAAACATATTTTACTACGTGTAATAACTTACTTTAATAATACCTATCATATTATCTTTATGATATTAAATGAACCCTATAAATTTTATTACTTAATATATATAAAAGTATATTTGATTATATAAATTTAATATAAAATTTTATTTATTAATAAATAAATTATATTATTTACTCTAATAAATCTTTTTAAAATATTTAAAAATATAAAACGATGATATTTAAACTATATATTAATCATGTATAGATTTTTAGAAATTATTTTGAGTCAAATTTACTTTTGTTGACTTTTGCATATTAGTCTCGAGCATTAGGATTGTGGTACACTATGACTTGACCTAATTTGTTAGACAAATATTGACCAACATATAAATATATATAATTAATTTAGGTTCGTGAATCCGAGGCCAACCTTGCACTTGTTCAATGACGTTATATGTATTTTTACTACGAAATACAGTATGGTGAGTTTCATTTGCCTTTTTACCCTTTATATTTTTGGGCTGAGAATACATGCGCAACTTTTATAAATGTTTTACGAAATAGACACAAGTACGTGAAACTACATTCTATGGTTGAATTATCGAAATCGAATATGCCCCTTTTTATTAAGTCTGGTAATCTAAAAATTAGGGAACAGACACCCTAATTGACGCGAATCCTAAAGATAGATCTATTGGGCCTAACAAACCCCATCCAAAGTACCGGATGCTTTAGTACTTCGAAATTTATATCATGTCCGAAGGAGGATCCCGGAATGATAGGGGATATTCTTATATGTATCTAGTTAATGTCGGTTACCAGGTGTTCACCATATGAATGATTATTTTTGTCTCTATGCATGGGACGTATATTTATGAGAAATGAAAATGAAATTCTTGTGGTCTATTAAAATGATGGAAATAAATGATTATGATAAACTAATGAACTCACCAACCTTTTGGTTGACACTTTAAAGCATGTTTATTCTCAGGTGTTAAAGAAATCTTCCGCTGTGCATTTACTCATTTTAAAGATATTACTTGGAGTCTTTCATAGCATATTTTGAAGAACGTTGCATTCGAGTCATTGAGTTCATCAAAGATTATTATTAAATCAATTTATAGTTGGATAGTGGATATTATGAAATGGTATGCATGCCTGTCAATTTTCGATGTAAAGAAAGTTTGTCTTTTAAAAACGAATGCAATGTTTGTAAAATGTATCATATAGAGGTCAAATACCTCGCAATGTAATCAACTATTGTGAATTGTTTATAATGTATATGAACGGGTCCTTTCATATAAAGACCGAATTTGGGTGCCTATGCTTGGAGATTTAAGAGATTTAATCCTTACAGAAGCACATAAATCTAGACTGACGTGCATCCAGGCAGTACAAAGATGTATAGAGACTTGAAAACATTGTATTGGTGGCCGACAATGAAGACAGATGTTGCAAATTTTGTTGAAAAATGTCATATATGTGCGCAAGTTAAGGCAGAACATCAGAAACCATATGGATCTCTACGACAGTTAGAAATTTCTCATTGGAAATGGGATCATATAACGATGGATTTTGTAACCAAGTTACCCCGAACCCAGAAAGGTCATGACATGATCTGGGTGATAGTGGATCGTTTAACAAAGAGTGCTCACTTTTTAGCTACACGTGAAACCGCTTCGCTAAGTGATTTGGCAGAGTTGTACTTAAAAGAGATAGTTAGTCAACATGGTGTACCGATGTCAATAGTTTCTGACAGAGATACTAGGTTTGTATCGAACTTCTGGAATAGCTTACAACAGAATTTGGGTACACGTGTGAATCTAAGTACAGTATATCATCCACAGACAGACGGTCAGAGTGAACGAACGATCCAAACGTTAGAAGACATGTTAAGAGCGTGTGTCTTAGAATATGGTGGTTCTTGGGATTCACATCTTCCATTAATAGAGTTTGCTTACAACAATTCATATCATTTGAGTATCGGAATGCCACCGTATGAAATGTTGTATGGTCGTAAGTGTAGAACTCCGACATGTTGGTTAGAAGCAGGTGAGAAACAATTTGCAGGTCCCGAAATTGTTCAGATAACCGCAGAGAAGGTCGAAATTGCACGTGAGAAGTTAAAAGCAGCCAGAGACCGACAAAAGATGTATGCTGATCCGCGCAGACGTCCGGTGATATTTAATTTAGGTGATCATGTATATTTGAAAGTTTCGCCGTGGAAAGGGGTGATCAGATTTGGTAAGCGTGGTAAACTAGCACCGAGATTTATTGGACCATTTTCGATCAAAGAAATTTTGAATGATCAGACTGTTGTTTTAGATCTTCAATCAGAGTTAGCAGGAATACACAACACGTTCAATGTGTGTTATTTAAGAAAGTGTAAAGTAGACGACGAAAGTCAGATTCTTCCATTGCAGGATTTGAAATTCGACTTGACTAAGAAACTAGTAGAAGAGCCGGTTAGAATAGTAGACAAGAAAGTCACGAAGTTAAGAAAGAAACAGATTCCAATGGTGTTAGTGGAATGGCGGCACAGTTTAGGTTCCAACCTGACGTGGGAAACCGAGGAGTTAATGAGAACGCGCTATCCCCAGTTGTTTGACTTTGACCAGATTCCGAGGACGGAATCTTCTTAAGGGGGGTGGATTTGTAACATCCTCAAGTGGGCCTAGTTGTAAGATTACTATTTTGCCCTTAAGTTAGTATTGTGCTACTTTATGCTTTTATTTTTTATTTATTGTTTATTATTATTTAATGTTGAGGTTAGGACCAGTTTGTGACAAGGGTCACAGAACAGGTTTGTTTATTTAATTTGGACCTCGTTTGGGTTGCCAAATGATGTACGAAAGATATCAGATAACTGATAAATACCCGTGTGTTGTGCAGTGTGAGATTTTAATCTACTTTAGATGACTAGTGCTTCTAATTTCTTCATTTGGTTTCCAGATTATTCACACATACAAACACATACCGTACCTTCATCTCCTTCACCTAACAAACCCTAAATTCTAATCCTTGTTCTTGAGCTCAAATCGTTTACATCTTTGTGTTCCTTGTGATTTACTGATTCTATCAAGGTAAGAATCACAAGTTTTCATGCTTTAATCTTTGAGAAAATTGAGTTTTTGTGTTAGTTTTTACAAAGTGAGCAATTTGGGTCAAAGTGGTTAAATTTGATGTTGTTTGAGTCTAAATCTTGTGGGTTTATGTTTCTACATGTTTAGTGTCTTTGATTTGGTCAGTTTTGAGGTCGTAATCGAGCTCTAGAGCAAGAATTGGTTAATTTTAGGTGAAACCCGTCACTTTGTGTTCAGCTTCTGCAGATGAACTACCCTCGGCCGATGGTCTTTGACCATCGACCGATGGTGAGGGACGATCGGCCGGTGGACAAGACCATCGACCGATAGTGTATGACTTCTGACCAACGGATGTAATTTTGACGTTCGACCGATTGGGGGAGACCATCGACCGATGGTGTGTTGACGACAGGCCGATGGATGGGACCATCGACCGATGGTCTTAGGCAGTGAAAATTTTACTAAGTGTTGAGTTTTATCCGTTATGCTGTCCGTTTGTATTTTGATGATTTTGATGTTAATTTTGAAAGTGCATAAGTGATAAGGAGAAATTTTTTAGCGGATACTTTTTCTGACAAAAATTTCTGTATTGTGTTATTTGGTGTTAATGGATAGTAACTAACTTGGTTTGCCTTATATTCAGGTGATAAAGATAAGGAAGCCGCTCAGTAGTAGATTATCTGAGCTGGTTACTGGTAATTGGTGAGTGAGACTAACTGGAGAATATAGTATATAGAAGCATGTTATATTATGATTACCATGCTTGTTAGATATACTTATTGTTGTGGTTAGTTAGTTCCTTGTGATGACTGCAGGTTAGTTGATGCTTGTCTGCTGGAGCCCAGTGCGTCCCTATTATGTGGTAGCCTCGGTAGGAGAGATCAACCTGCGGGTTGGGTTCCTCTTTGGTAGCCTAGACAGCCGTGGTGTATATATATGTGAATGACGCGTCCATCGCGTGTGGATTATGTATATACATACGGTGGTGGAGGAACTTCTGGTAAGCCCCAGTACGATCAGCTGGTGGTTAATGGTTTGGCCGAGCCGCCAGAGTCTCTGTAGACGGCACTTGGGTGATGTTTGTGTGTTAGACTATGTGACATGATTAGTATAACACTTATGTATGCTATGGCCTGTAGTTAGTCGTACTCACTTAGCTTCGTGCTAATTCCCCTCCATCTCCTCCCTGCAGGTTATTAACTTTTCTAAATGTCGCATTTTGGGGAGAAGACGGGCATGACGATGTTATGTTTGACAGGGTTAACTCTGATGTGGTCTTTTAGAATATGAACCGTGTACTTTTGAAAACAGAATGTATTTATGTCTCTTCCTGTTAATATGAAAATTATTTTAATGACACGTGACATCGGTTTGTACAAATGTCGATATCGTATTTAAGTAATATTATGCTTCCGCCACGTATTTATAAATAAAAAAAAATCAGCGGTGTCACAATATTTATCTATTGAAGTCTCATCTTGTACTCATCCGCATCTTGTAACAAGAATTGCCATACCAATTACCGGGAATCAGCAAATCTGTATTGTGAGTCTCGTAACATTTCCACATCAACAGTTATATGTATCCATATAACATTTATCTCTTAGAACTATGATCTTCCAGTCTGAAATTCTGAAAAGCACCCATTCTGCGAATTAATACTCTGAATTTTGAAAAATTGAATGAAGCCACAAAAACTGTAAACGACCTCAACAGCCAAAAGTTGATGATAAAGAATTGTATGTTAGCAAAGCTCAGAAAAAGTTTAAAACTGAAAAACTAATTGAGCAAACTACGAAAGAGTCTCTGAACAAATCACAAGGACTAAACTTGTACATTAAGAATCTTGATGATTCTGTTTTTGATGAAATCTTTAGTGAATATCTTGTTTTTGACTCCAAACTCTTGCGGACAAATTTTCTTCACTATCCTTCGAAATTATAAATTACAAGATATCATCGTATCTTCCATTATAAATATCCTCCATATTTCTGAAGATATTTTCATAATTATTCTTATCTGAAATCATTAATCTCTTCGTACTATCAGTGTTACATCATATAGAAACTGTTAGTTTATATATTCTGTAAACTTTCGAGCTTAAGATGTGAATGTTATTGAAGTAATGTTGGGAACTGATGCATGAGTTAGTATAATATAATGACACTTGATCAACGTGATTATATTACAGTAAGTCATGCTAAGTTTCTAATGAAACGTGATGATTCACAGACCATAACGTCATCATGTGCCATGTACACGACTCTTACATTCTATGTAATCTCCAAACATATCGAGAACATACCTTCTTGATAAATCTATTTACCAGGATATTCTGGTAATTTGACAAGTCAAATTGCGCTATTACCGTTTCTTTCTCAGGACATTAACAATGTTCATTCTGAAACTTATATCTGCGAATTCTGGACTATTACAAGAGATGCCCAATCGCAAGAAAAAGAAACGAAGGGACAAAGCTCCGAAATAGAAATTGGAATATAAATCGCAGCAAATAGGGGGAAGTATTAACTGGGGATGACAATGATTATAGAAAACAGAAGCAAGGACTTCGAAGTATAAGGGAAGATATTAAGCCCAATAACAACACGGAGGTTACAACCCGTGGATATTAATACGAATAGCAATATAAAGACACAGTAGAATTAAGAATAGTATCACCCCAAGGTAATAGTAGAAGTAAACAGATTCTTCTGATGGAAGATTGAAAAGAAGGATGACAGTAATAATAATTAGGAAAATATTAGGGATTAGAACTGAACTAAGCATTTTCACAATCTTTTGAATGTATGAACTAAGAAAGAAAGTATAGGAATGGTGATAATAATGGAACGAAAGAGCTTAATTTATAATGGAAATATCAGACAGAGTAATCAAGGCAGATCACCGTATTTAATTATAGAGATCTTAATCTCCTTATTCGCCGAAGAATCAAATCTCTTACATTTTAAAGGTTTTCTTTAAATTCCTTAAATTCTGGAATTAAATCGTGACTACGTCAAAAGTTATGAAAAATCTCCATTTCTTCATCTCGATCTTTTGTGACAGCTTCACTCGTACGCTTTAAGTAGCCGAATCATTTTATCTATATTGATAAATAATGATAAAACTTTAGTTATCAACTCATCTTCATTATAAAAACATTTTTATTGTTAACCATGACCACCTCACTCAAATTTCGGGACGAAATTTCTTTAACGGGTAGGTACTGTGACGACCCGGGAATTTCCGACCAAATTTAAACTTAATCTTTATATGTTTACGACATGATAAGCAAATTCTGTAATGTTGAGTCTCGAAAACTTTGGAACAATTTACATGAATACATTTGCCCTTTTACCATTCCTGACGATTCACGAACAATTTTGTGTAAATAAATATATAAATATAAATATAAGCATAAATATAAATATAAGAGTATATATAATATATGAGTAATTAAATACACATAAATCAATTGGAATTAAAAAGATAAAATAATAAATAAAATATATAAGTTACCATTAAAATAAATACATAAATACATAAATATATATATATATATATATATATATATATATATATATATATATATGTATATATATATATATATATATTTGTATATATATCCAAATAATTAATATAATTCATATATATATATATATATATATATATATATATATATATATATATATATATATATATATATATATATATATATATATATAATATATAAATGTTAAACAAACGTGATTATGTAATATAATATTACATAATTATTAAATTGTAATATTAAATATATTATAAGTTAATTATAGTTGTTATATTATTATTATTATTACTATTAGTATTAGCAGCATTAAAAGTTATAATATGAAATTTGTTATATGTAATTGTTATATTATTATTATTACTTTTATTATTATTATTTATATTAAATATTAATATTAATATTAATATCATTATATGGTTATTTTAATATAATATATAAAATTGATATATATTTAATTTGTTATATCATTATTATTATAAATTGTAATTTTAGATATTATTGTGATTATTAATATTATTGTGATTAATGTTATTATAATTATATTTATTAATATACTTATATTTACTAATTAATTATATATATATATATTTAAATATAACCGAATAATTGAATCCAAATCAGTTCTCAATCTCTATCAAGCTGTTTGGAAATTTTGTTTATGTCGTTAGAATCTGAATACAACCATTTGATAAATCCAAAATTCGTACAAAGCATCGATCCAGTGTATTTTTTTATTTGTTTCTTTTCTCCATTTTTCTTTGTTCTTGTCGAATTCATTCTGAATCTGTTAGATGTCCATATCACTAATCAATTATGACCAGTTTAACTACTAAATCACAATTTAAATCACATTAGATATAGAACCTCCTGTAAATTGTAAATTAAGAAAGAGAGGACAGAAAGAAAACTTTGCACCATTTTTCTTTAATCTTTTCTGCAAACCATGTTTATGATTCGGTTCAAGAACCAAGCCCCGCCACTACCTCCACAATTAACCACCATCACCATAAAACTTGTACCATTCTCAAACCCACTTCACGTTCCTCAAACTATGAGACCACTACTTTCAACCACGGCATCTCACCATCACCCACAACTACCATAGTATGCCACCATCACAACTCTTTTGCTTACTTCTATTTCTCTTCTAACCGTGATCAACCAAAAAATATCACCATTTGTTCAATAACTAGCTGCTACTATTTTGTATATCATTACCATTAATCTATGTGTTACTTTTCATTACTTTTTCGATTATAAATGATCAACACCATCAACCATATAAGATCTAATCCCACCAAAAGTTTTAAACTCCATCAAATATCAACCAATGAATTAAACCATAAACATCAAACTTATATATATAAACACTTATATGATGAAGATTAAACCCTAACACCACCACCTTTCATGATTCTCCTTAAACCACCAACCTACCATCTGTTGCAACGTGTTTCCTCAACCATCAGCAGTCTATATCTTCTTGTTTGAATTGGAGACCACATTTAAAATTGTTAAATTCTATTCATGTACAATACAACCCAAAACGAACCCTTTAAGCTGCTACGCTGAATTTTCTGTTTCATAATGCCTCGTGAACCCTTTCAAATCTCAAACCACCAATATATATATATATATATATATATATATATATATATATATATATATATATATATCTTTTTCATGACAAAAAGGTTACAACAGCAACCATTATTTTTTTTCTTGTGTATTACACGTATATATTTTTTTTGGCTCTTTTTCACAATGGCCGACATTTATTAGTTGCATCTTATCCCTTTATTAAAAAAAAAAATACGAATTGTGCAAAGTGATTTTGAGCCGAGTGCCATTAATGAATTTCGTATGGAGTTTGATTTCGGATCTCTTGGGCCACCATTCTCCTTTTCCTTTAATTAAGCCGTGATTGTGGAGCCTGGATATCGTGAATTATATTTTTTTTTCGTTTGGTTTAGTATAGGTAGGGAATTGAAACCAAATCTTGTTTTCTTATTGCTGTTACGTTATATTAAACCAAAAACCCACATCCTTGCAAACAATCGGACGATCAAATACCATTTAATATCTATTCCATATGCAAAAGTAATACCGAATCCTTAAACTATTCTATGAGGGCTCTACAATGCAAGTTGTTGTAATGTAATACAAGAATTGTGCTGTTGTTCTATGTGTTATTGGTCAAAACCGAAACCCCACTTGAAAAAGAAAAGTGATGATAAAGTTGAGGAGACATGATGTTTACGGGTTATGTTTCTATTACAAATGATAAACACTAAATACACTTACTACTTGCTGTGGACTTTGAGTACCATCTAGTGGGCCAAAATATGATGATGTGTAACTTGATGAAGATTATTAATGATGATAGATGATATCGTGGGGAAAATGGCAAGTCACGATGTCAATTTTGGTTTCCTTTTCTTTTTCTCTTCAGCGAACAACAGGAGGTTGAAACAACAATCTATCTTGGGCTTTTATTTATCTAATTATGTGTTAAGTGGGTTACAAAGTTGTTGGGCAGAATTATATGTTGTTACTGAAAACTTTCTGTTGGGCCGTGACCCAAGTATTTTGTTGGGCCGTAGTTATTTTGAGGTTGGGTTGAGACAGATAGAACGGATATATATAAATGGGTTAAAAGAGATAAACAAGTATGGAGGAGTGGACAGGGGGTGTTTGTGTTAAGCGAAAGGTCTTAGGTTCGAGCCCTATTTGTGGCATTTTTTTTTTTGGAAAGCTTTTGAGGTAGTAATTTTATTTCTATTTTATTATTATTATTATTATTATTATTATTATTATTATTATTATTATTATTATTATTATTATTATTATTATTAATATGATTATTATTATTATTTCAAAAGAACACAACAATTTATTCATTGTCATTATTAATATTATTTTATCAGATAAATAATTATATAAAACATACATAAAAAGTATATATAACTATATAATAATTGAAATAATATACATATATAACTTGATCGATTACGACTATATGTTTTAATAAATATAATTGATATAGGTTCGTGAATCCGAGGCCAACCCTGCATTGTTCAGTTTCGTCATATGTATTTTTACTATAAAATACAGTAATGTGAGTTCATTTAATCCCTTTTTACTCATTTCATTTTTGAGCTGAGAATACATGCAAATGCTTTATTAACTATTTTACAATATTTATATGCGTGAGTTCATTTGCTCCTTTTTACTCTTTATATTTTTGGGACTGAGAATACATGCACTGTTTTTATAACTACTTTATTAAATACTTTTAAAATATATTTTGGACTGCGAATACATGAAATGCTTTTATAAATGTTTGACGAGATAGACACAAGCAAAATATTCCTCGAATGAATTATTATGCAGACAGAAGTTCTGCGGATTATTATTGAATTATGTGGACATGATAATTGCCACCATTGAATTATGTGGACATGATAATTGCCACCATTGAATTATGTGGACATGATAATTGCCACCAGTTGATGTGAATGTTATATATCGAGAGAATGATTTTATACACAGGTTATGGGTATGTTATTTTTGTGCACAAGATATGTGTACGGTTACTATGATTTATGAAAATGGTTTCGTACACGAGAAAGATGTACTGTATTTAAAATATATAGCATGTACATTACAGGTGGGTATAGGATTCGGGCCCATTTGTACCATGCAGGATTTAAATCTTGTGGTCTATCAAAATGATGACTTTTATTGTTTTATGATAAACCTATGAACTCACCAACCTTTTGGTTGACACTTGAAAGCATGTTTATTCTCAGGTATGAAAGAAATCTTCCGCTGTGCATTTGCTCATCTTAGAGATATTACTTAGAGTCATTCATGATATATTTCAAAAGACGTTGCATTCGAGTCATTGAGTTCATCAAGATTATTATTAAGTCAATTATAGTTAGATATATTATGAAATGGTATGCATGCCGTCCACTTTCGATGTAATGAAAGATTGTCTTTTCAAAAACGAATGCAATGTTTGTAAAATGTATCATATAGAGGTCAAGTACCTCGCGATGTAATCAACTGTTGTGAATCGTTTATAATCGATATGGACTTCGTCCGGATGGATTAGGACGGGTCTCTACAAAATATTATTATAATCAGTTTTTCATATAGAATTATAGTAGTTGAATGGTATATTAGCTACTAAGTATGAACTTAACGGGTAGGTATTACCCGAATTAAGACTATAAAACTCTAATATGAAGAAAAAGCTTTTATAAATGAGTTCATATTATGTTACGAAATACTATTGACTACTCTTAATATTCTATATAATTAACTTAATTCTTTTGGGCTATTTTTGAAGGAAATGGCACCGACGACTCGTCAGAATTTGAACATGAGCGAGAAAGACTTCCGTGTTTTTCTTGCAGCAAACGTACCCGCAGTACAGGCTGCAAAGCAAAACAACAACAATAACTCTGAATCTAGCAATGCAAATAACGCCACAGGAAATCGTGTAGGATGCTCCTACAAAGAATTCATTGCCTGTAAACCTCTGGAATTCGATGGAACCGAGGGTCCAATCGGATTAAAACGGTGGACCGAAAAGGTCGAATCGGTGTTTGCCATAAGTAAGTGCACTGAAGAAGATAAAGTAAAGTACGCTACGCATACTTTCACAGGTGCTGCGTTAACATGGTGGAACACCTATCTAGAGCAGGTGGGACAAGATGCTGCTTACGCACTACCGTAGTCTGCATTCAAACATCTGATGACTAAGCAATATCGTCCCAGAAGCGAGGTCAATAAGCTAAAAGTAGAGCTTAAGGGATTGCGAACACAAGGATTCGATATTACCACATACAAACGACGATTCACAGAGTTGTGTTTATTGTGTCCAAGAGCGTTCGAAGATGAAGAGGAGAAAATTGACGCATTTGTAAAAGGGTTACCAGAAAGGATCCAAGAAGATATAAGTTCACACGAGCCCGCCTCCATACAAAAGGCGAGTCGAATGGCTCATAAACTCATAAATCAGATTGAGGAAAGAGTTAAAGAGCAGGCGACCGAAGAAGCCAACACGAAAAAAATCAAAAGAAAGTGGGAAGAGACTAGTGACAAGGGTCACAATTTTAACAATCAACACATCAATCACAACTTCAATCGCACCAATTATCGCAACAACAAACGCAACAACCGTCCCAACAAGAACTACAACAACCATCCCAACAACAATAACAACTACAACAACCGTTTCAACAACAATAACAACCGCAACAACAACAATCCCAACAATAACAACAAGAGGCAGAAACCATGTCAGAGGTGTGAAGGATACCATCCGACTGGGCTCTGTACGACAGTGTATACTAAGTGTAAAAGAAAGGGCCATGGTGCGACAAAGTGCGAAATCTACGGATCAATGGCTAAGGGAACAAATAATGCCGGAACAAGTTATGCCGACATTACCTATTTCGGATGCGGGAAGAAGGGCCATTACAAAAATGCGTGTCCAAATCAGGGGGATAATAATGGGCAAGGCCGAGGAGGAGTCTTCAACATTAATGCGGTTGAAGCGCAGGAAGACCCGGAGCTTGTTACGGGTACGTTTCTTATAGACAATACATCTGCTTATGTTTTATTTGATTCGGGTGCGGATAGAAGCTATATGAGTAAGGATTTCTGTGCTAAAATAAGTTGTCCATTGACGCCTTTGGATAATAAATTTTTACTCGAATTAGCAAACGATAAATTAATTACAGCAGATAAGATATGTCAAAATCGAGAAATTAAATTGGTTAGCGAAACGTTTAAGCTTGATTTGATACCAGTAGAGTTAGGGAGTTTTGATGTGATAATCCGCATGGATTGGTTGAAAAAGGAGAGAGCGGAAATCGTATGTTACAAAAATGTGATTCGCATTGTACGAGAAAAAGGAAAACCCTTAATAGTGTACGGAGAAAAGGGCAACGCGAAGCTAAATCTTGTTAGTAATTTGAAGGCGCAAAAACTAATAAGAAAAGGTTGCTATGCCGTTCTAGCACACATCGAAGAAGTCAAAATCGCAGAAAAGAACATCAATGATGTAGTGACCCGAACTTTTCCATGTTTATATATATTAATTGAGATTGATATTTACATGATTAAATGTTTCCAACATGTTAAGCAATCAAACTTGTTAAGACTTGATTAATTGAAATATGTTTCATATAGACAATTGACCACCCAAGTTGATCGGTGATTCACGAACGTTGAAACTTGTAAAAACTATATGATGACATATATATGGATATATATATATAGTTAACATGATACTATGATAAGAAAACATATCATAAAGTATATTAACAATGAACTACATATGTAAAAACAAGACTACTAACTTAATGATTTTTAAACGAGACATATATGTAACGATTATCGTTGTAAAGACATTTAATGTGTATATATCATATTAAGAGATATTCATACATGATAATATCATGATAATAAAATAATTTAAAATCTCATTTGATATTATAAACATTGGGTTAACAACATTTAACAAGATCGTTAACCTAAAGGTTTCAAAACAACACTTACATGTAACGACTAACGATGACTTAACGACTCAGTTAAAATGTATATACATGTAGTGTTTTAATATGTATTTATACACTTTTGAAAGACTTCAATACACTTATCAAAATACTTCTACTTAACAAAAATGCTTACAATTACATCCTCGTTCAGTTTCATCAACAATTCTACTCGTATGCACCCGTATTAGTACTCGTACAATACACAGCTTTTAGATGTATGTACTATTGGTATATACACTCCAATGATCAGCTCTTAGCAGCCCATGTGAGTCACCTAACACATGTGGGAACCATCATTTGGCAACTAGCATGAAATATCTCATAAAATTACAAAAATATGAGTAATCATTCATGACTTATTTACATGAAAACAAAATTACATATCCTTTATATCTAATCCATACACCAACGACCAAAAACACCTACAAACACTTTCATTCTTCAATTTTCTTCATCTAATTGATCTCTCTCAAGTTCTATCTTCAAGTTCTAAGTGTTCTTCATAAATTCCAAAAGTTCTAGTTTCATAAAATCAAGAATACTTTCAAGTTTGCTAGCTCACTTCCAATCTTGTAAGGTGATCATCCAACCTCAAGAAATCTTTGTTTCTTACAGTAGGTTATCATTCTAATACAAGGTAATAATCATATTCAAACTTTGGTTCAATTTCTATAACTATAACAATCTTATTTCAAGTGATGATCTTACTTGAACTTGTTTTCGTGTCATGATTCTGCTTCAAGAACTTCGAGCCATCCAAGGATCCATTGAAGCTAGATCCATTTTTCTCTTTTCCAGTAGGTTTATCCAAGGAAATTAAGGTAGTAATGATGTTCATAACATCATTCGATTCATACATATAAAGCTATCTTATTCGAAGGTTTAAACTTGTAATCACTAGAACATAGTTTAGTTAATTCTAAACTTGTTCGCAAACAAAAGTTAATCCTTCTAACTTGACTTTTAAAATCAACTAAACACATGTTCTATATCTATATGATATGCTAACTTAATGATATAAAACCTGGAAACACGAAAAACACCGTAAAACCGGATTTACGCCGTCGTAGTAACACCGCGGGCTGTTTTGGGTTAGTTAATTAAAAACTATGATAAACTTTGATTTAAAAGTTGTTATTCTGAGAAAATGATTTTTATTATGAACATGAAACTATATCCAAAAATTATGGTTAAACTCAAAGTGGAAGTATGTTTTCTAAAATGGTCATCTAGACGTCGTTCTTTCGACTGAAATGACTACCTTTACAAAAACGACTTGTAACTTATTTTTCCGACTATAAACCTATACTTTTTCTATTTATATTCATAAAATAGAGTTCAATATGAAACCATAGCAATTTGATTCACTCAAAACGGATTTAAAATGAAGAAGTTATGGGTAAAACAAGATTGGATAATTTTTCTCATTTTAGCTACGTGAAAATTGGTAACAAATCTATTCCAACCATAATTTAATCAACTTGTATTGTATATTATGTAATCTTGATATACCATAGACACGTATACAATGTTTCGACCTATCATGTCGACACATCTATATATATTTCGGAACAACCATAGACACTCTATATGTGAATGTTGGAGTTAGCTATACAGGGTTGAGGTTGGTTCCAAAATATATATAGTTTGAGTTGTGATCAATATTGAGATACGTATACACTGGGTCGTGGATTGATTCAAGATAATATTTATCGATTTATTTCTGTACATCTAACTGTGGACAACTAGTTGTAGGTTACTAACGAGGACAGCTGACTTAATAAACTTAAAACATCAAAATATATTAAAAGTGTTGTAAATATATTTTGAACATACTTTGATATATATGTATATATTGTTATAGGTTCGTGAATCAACCAGTGGCCAAGTCTTACTTCCCGACGAATTAAAAATCTGTGAAAGTGAGTTTATTTGATTCCCTTTTACTCTTTACATTTTTGGGACTGAGAATACATGCAAATGCTTTATTAACTGTTTTACAATAATTATATGCGTGAGTTTCATTTACCTTTTTACCCTTTATATTTTTGGGCTGAGAATACATGTGCAATTTTTATAAATGTTTTTACGAAATGGACACAAGTAATCAAAACTACATTATATGGTTGAATTATCGAAATCGAATATGCCCCTTTTTATTAAGTCTGGTAATCTAAGAATTAGGGAACAGACACCCTAATTGACGCGAATCCTAAAGATAGATCTATCGGGCCCAACAAGCCCCATCCAAAGTACCGGATGCTTTAGTACTTCGAAATTTATATCATATCCGAAGGGTGTCCCGGAATGATGGGGATATTCTTATATATGCATCTTGTTAATGTCGGTTACCAGGTGTTCACCATATGAATGATTTTTATCTCTATGTATGGGATGTGTATTGAAATATGAAATCTTGTGGTCTATTGTTACGATTTAATATATATAGGTTAAACCTATAACTCACCAACATTTTTGTTGACGTTTAAAGCATGTTTATTCTCAGGTGAATATTAAGAGCTTCCGCTGTTGCATACTAAAATAAGGACAAGATTTGGAGTCCATGTTTGTATGATATTGTGTAAAAACTGCATTCAAGAAACTGATTTCGATGTAACATATTTGTATTGTAAACCATTATGTAATGGTCGTGTGTAAACAGGATATTTTAGATTATCATTATTTGATAATCTACGTAAAGCTTTTTAAACCTTTATTTATGAAATAAAGGTTATGGTTTGTTTTAAAAATAAATGCAGTCTTTGAAAAACGTCTCATATAGAGGTCAAAACCTCGCAACGAAATCAATTAATATGGAACGTTTTTAATCAATAAGAACGGGGCATTTCAGTTGGTATCAGAGCGTTGGTCTTAGAGAACCAGAAAATTTGCATTAGTGTGTCTTATCGAGTTTGTTAGGATGCATTAGTGAGTCTGGACTTCGACCGTGTTTTCTTTAAAAATGATTGCTTAACATTTTTGTTGGAAACTATATATTTTTAACATATGAATATTATGTGATATATTAATCTCTTAACGTGTTTGATATTATGTGATAGATGTCTACCTCTAGAACAAGTCCCATTGACTCACCTAATAATAATGAAGAGTCAAATGTAAATTGGAATGATTTGTGGACTGATTCACAAGTTCCCGAAGAGGAACCGGAAGAAGAGTCGGAACCGGAAGAAGAATCAGAATCGGAAGAAGAATCGGAACCGGATGAAGAAATAGAACCGGTGGGGGAAATAATAGAACGGTTAAGTAAAAGAAAATCCTCAACCAACCGACCAAAGTTAATTATGGTCAATGGTGTTTCCGCCAAGGAAGCAAAATATTGGGAGGATTACCAATTCTCCGATGAATCGGATTCCGACGAGAATTCCGATGATGTTATAGAAATTACCCCAACTGAATTTAAAAAGGCAAAAGAAAATAATAAGGGAAAGGGCATAAAAATAGAGAAATCTAATTCCAACCCCGATGAACTTTATATGTATCGTCAACCCCCGAAGTCCTTAAGTTGTAACAATGACCCGGGAACCTCTAAACCACCAGGTTTTTCTAAACCAATGTGGACAACGACGGCTCGTATTAGGGGAACATCATATATCCCTAGAAACTTGGCAAAACGAACCAAAACCGAAGAAGAAGAAACGAGCGAGTCGGAATAAGATAGTTGTATTCGTGTGGTGTAATATATGTAATATAGTGTTCTTATGCTTTATGATATATGTAAAAATTGCTTGTATTAATAAGTATTTTTTTATGAATCTAACTCTTGTCTATTTTACAGTTTAAAAACACAAAATGGATAGACAACCCAATATTTTAAGAGACCTACCCGGAGACATGATTGATGAAATCTTGTCTAGAGTCGGCCAGAATTCTTCGGCACAACTATTTAAGGCGAGATCAGTTTGTAAGACATTCGAAGAACGTTCCAAGAATGTCTTGGTTTATAAGAGACTTTCGTTTGAAAGATGGGGGATATCACATTGGGAAACCCATAAGTTACGATGTGTTTACTTTGACGCATATATTGCGGGGAACCCAAATGCTATTTTACGCAACGGGTTAAGAAATTATTTTGACTCAATGTATCCGAATATAGGACTTCATGATTTAGAAAAAGCGGCTAACATGCAACATAAAGAAGCATGTTATGCTTACGGATTAGTAATGTTCGCTTCTCACCAAAGTGAGAATAAGAACATCGGGCTACAACTATTAAACAAAACGTTTCCACAAGTGACGGAGTCGGTAATTGGGGTAAGAAATGAGGTTTTTAGATTATTACGGGACTGTTGGACATTACGTAACCCTCGTCCCTTTGATGACGTTACAACACGCTGTCTTATCAACGGCCATAACGGTTATGTTGCACAAGACCAAGGATGGGAAGTAGTCCTAGTAAAACCAGAATGCATGACTTGTTTCTGGACGTATGAATTACGTGTCTTTATTGCCTTTGCAGAACGACTTGTGTACTAGCTAGAATTGTCTTCACAACTATCTTGTATCAAAGTTATTGTGTGCTATATTTCATGCTTTATGTAAAATAAGCGGTATTGTAAGTTTGTAAAATATTGTTTGAACGCGAAATATTATTATAATCAGTTTTTCATATAGAATTGTAGTAGTTGAATTGTATATTAGCTACTAAGTATGAACTTAACGGGTAGGTACTACCCGAATTTAAACTTATAAAACGCTAATATGAAGAAAAAGCTTTTATAAATGAGTTCATATTATGCTACGAAATACTATTAACTACTCTTAATATTCTGTATGATTAACTTGTTCCATTTAACTATTTTGAAGGAAATGGCACCGACTACTCGACACACCGTGAATATGAATGAAGAGGAATTCCGTACTTTTCTAGCTTCTAACATAGCCGCAGTACAGGCTGCGCTACATACCAACAATAACCTTGGATCTAGCAGTACAGGAAATCGTGTAGGATGCACCTACAAAGAATTCACTGCCTGCAAACCTTTGGAATTTGATGGAACCGAAGGACCGATCGGATTGAAACGGTGGACCGAGAAGGTTGAATCGGTGTTTGCCATAAGTAAGTGTACTGAAGAGGACAAAGTGAAGTACGCTACGCATACCTTCACAGGTTCTGCGTTAACATGGTGGAATACCTATCTAGAGCAAGTGGGACAAGATGATGCGTACGCACTACCGTGGTCAGCATTCAAGCACTTGATGAACGAGAAGTACCGTCCCAGAACCGAGGTCAATAAGCTCAAGACAGAACTTAGAGGGTTACGAACCCAAGGATTTGATATTACCACGTACGAAAGACGATTCACAGAATTGTGCCTATTGTGTCCGGGAGCATTCGAAGATGAGGAAGAGAAGATCGACGCGTTTGTGAAAGGATTACCGGAAAGAATCCAAGAAGATATAAGTTCACACGAGCCCGCCTCCATACAACAGGCATGTAGAATGGCTCACAAACTAGTGAACCAGATTGAAGAAAGAATTAAAGAACAGACTGCTGAAGAGGCCAATGTGAAGCAAGTTAAAAGAAAGTGGGAGGAAAACGGTGATAAGAATCACCAATACAACAACAACAGCAATTACAACAGTAATCGCAACAATTATCCCAACAATCGCAACATCAATCGCAACTACAACAAACGGCCCAACAACAACAACAACAACAACAGCAACTACAACAATCATCCCAACAATAATAATAACCGCAACAACAACAATAATCAGAAGCAGCTATGCCAAAGGTGTGAAAAGAATCACTCGGGGTTCTGCACCAAATTTTGCAACAAGTGTAAAAGAAATGGTCATAGCGCGGCGAAGTGTGAGGTCTACGGACCAGGGGTTAATAGAACGAAAGGAACAAATGGTGTCGGAACGAGTAATGGCGGAGCAAGTAGTGTCGGAGCAAGTTATGCCAATGTAGTTTGTTATAAATGTGGAAAACCAGGCCACATTATTAGAAATTGCCCGAACCAGGAGAACACGAATGGACAAGGCCGTGGAAGAGTTTTCAATATTAATGCGGTAGAGGCACAGGAAGACCCGGAGCTTGTTACGGGTACGTTTCTTATTGACAATAAATCTGCTTACGTTTTATTTGATTCGGGTGCGGATAGGAGCTATATGAGTAGAGATTTTTGTGCTAAATTAAGTTGTCCATTGACGCCTTTGGATAGTAAATTTTTACTCGAATTAGCAAATGGTAAATTAATTTCAGCAGATAATATATGTCGGAATCGAGAAATTAAACTGGTTAGCGAAACATTTAAGATTGATTTGATACCAGTAGAGTTAGGGAGTTTTGATGTGATAATCGGTATGGACTGGTTGAAAGAAGTGAAAGCGGAGATCGTTTGTTACAAAAATGCAATTCGCATTATACGAGAAAAAGGAAAACCCTTAATGGTGTACGGAGAAAAGGGCAACACGAAGCTACATCTTATTAGTAATTTGAAGGCACAAAAACTAATAAGAAAAGGTTGCTATGCTGTTCTAGCACACGTCGAGAAAGTACAAACTGAAGAAAAGAGCATCAATGATGTTCCCATTGCAAAAGAATTTCCCGATGTATTTCCGAAAGAATTACCGGGATTACCCCCACATCGATCCGTTGAATTTCAAATAGATCTTGTACCAGGAGCTGCACCAATAGCTCGTGCTCCTTACAGACTCGCACCCAGCGAGATGAAAGAACTGCAAAGCCAATTACAAGAACTTTTAGAGCGTGGTTTCATTCGACCAAGCACATCACCGTGGGGAGCTCCTGTTTTGTTTGTCAAGAAGAAAGATGGTACATTCAGGTTGTGTATCGACTACCGAGAGTTGAACAAACTTACCATCAAGAACCGCTACCCACTACCGAGAATCGACGACTTATTTGATCAACTACAAGGCTCGTCTGTTTATTCAAAGATTGACTTACGTTCCGGGTATCATCAAATGCGGGTGAAAGAAGATGATATTCCAAAGACTGCTTTCAGAACACGTTACGGTCATTACGAGTTTATGGTCATGCCGTTTGGTTTAACTAATGCACCAGCTGTGTTCATGGACCTTATGAACCGAGTGTGTGGACCATACCTTGACAAGTTTGTCATTGTTTTCATTGATGACATACTTATTTACTCAAAGAATGACCAAGAACACGGTGAACATTTGAGAAAGGTGTTAGAAGTATTGAGGAAGGAAGAATTGTACGCTAAGTTTTCAAAGTGTGCATTTTGGTTGGAAGAAGTTCAATTCCTCGGTCACATAGTGAACAAAGAAGGTATTAAGGTGGATCCGGCAAAGATAGAAACTGTTGAAAAGTGGGAAACCCCGAAAACTCCGAAACACATACGCCAGTTTTTAGGACTAGCTGGTTACTACAGAAGGTTCATCCAAGACTTTTCCAGAATAGCAAAACCCTTGACTGCATTAACGCATAAAGGGAAGAAATTTGAATGGAATGATGAACAAGAGAAAGCGTTTCAGTTATTGAAGAAAAAGCTAACTACGGCACCTATATTGTCATTGCCTGAAGGGAATGATGATTTTGTGATTTATTGTGATGCATCAAAGCAAGGTCTCGGTTGTGTATTAATGCAATGAACGAAGGTGATTGCTTATGCGTCTAGACAATTGAAGATTCACGAACAAAATTATACGACGCATGATTTGGAATTAGGCGCGGTTGTTTTTGCATTAAAGACTTGGAGGCACTACTTATATGGGGTCAAAAGTATTATATATACCGACCACAAAAGTCTTCAACACATATTTAATCAGAAACAACTGAATATGAGGCAGCGTAGGTGGATTGAATTATTGAATGATTACGACTTTGAGATTCGTTACCACCCGGGGAAGGCAAATGTGGTAGCCGATGCCTGGAGCAGGAAGGACAGAGAACCCATTCGAGTAAAATCTATGAATATAATGATTCATAATAACATTACTACTCAAATAAAGGAGGCGCAACAAGGAGTTTTAAAAGAGGGAAATTTAAAGGATGAAATACCCAAAGGATCGGAGAAGCATCTTAATATTCAGGAAGACGGAACCCGGTATAGGGCTGAAAGGATTTGGGTACCAAAATTTGGAGATATGAGAGAAATGGTACTTAGAGAAGCTCATAAAACCAGATACTCAATACATCCTGGAACGGGGAAGATGTACAAGGATCTGAGGAAATATTTTTGGTGGCCGGGTATGAAAGCCGATGTTGCTAAATACGTAGGAGAATGTTTGACGTGTTCTAAGGTCAAAGCTGAGCATCAGAAACCATCAGGTCTACTTCAACAACCCGAAATCCCAGAATGGAAATGGGAAAACATTACCATGGATTTCATCACTAAATTGCCAAGGACTGCAAGTGGTTTTGATACTATTTGGGTAATAGTTGATCGTCTCACCAAATCAGCACACTTCCTGCCAATAAGAGAAGATGACAAGATGGAGAAGTTAGCACGACTGTATTTGAAGGAAGTCGTATCTAAACATGGAATACCAATCTCTATTATCTCTGATAGGGATGGCAGATTTATTTCAAGATTCTGGCAGACATTACAGCAAGCATTAGGAACTCGTCTAGACATGAGTACTGCCTATCATCCACAAACTGATGGGCAGAGCGAAAGGACGATACAAACGCTTGAAGACATGCTACGAGCATGTGTTATTGATTTCGGAAACAGTTGGGATCGACATCTACCGTTAGCAGAATTTTCCTACAACAACAGCTACCATTCAAGCATTGAGATGGCGCCGTTTGAAGCACTTTATGGTAGAAAGTGCAGGTCTCCGATTTGTTGGAGTGAAGTGGGGGATAGACAGATTACGGGTCCGGAGATTATACAAGAAACTACCGAGAAGATCATCCAAATTCAACAACGGTTGAAAACCGCCCAAAGTCGACAAAAGAGCTACGCTGACATTAAAAGAAAAGATATAGAATTTGAAATT
Source organism: Rutidosis leptorrhynchoides (assembly GCF_046630445.1). NCBI lineage: Eukaryota > Viridiplantae > Streptophyta > Magnoliopsida > Asterales > Asteraceae > Rutidosis > Rutidosis leptorrhynchoides. The sequence goes on along the minus strand of NC_092342.1, from coordinate 100,016,245 downwards.
GGAGAGATGGTCATGCTTAAAGTTGCACCTTGGAAAGGCGTTGTTCGATTTGGTAAACGAGGGAAATTAAATCCAAGGTATATTGGACCATTCAAGATTATTGATCGTGTCGGACCAGTAGCTTACCGACTAGAGTTACCTCAACAACTCGCGGCTGTACATAACACTTTCCATGTCTCGAATTTGAAGAAATGTTTTGCTAAAGAAGATCTCACTATTCCGTTAGATGAAATCCAAATCAACGAAAAACTTCAATTCATCGAAGAACCCGTCGAAATAATGGATTGTGAGGTTAAAAGACTTAAGCAAAACAAGATACCAATTGTTAAGGTTCGATGGAATGCTCGTAGAGGACCCGAGTTCACCTGGGAGCGTGAAGATCAGATGAAGAAGAAATACCCGCATCTATTTCCAGAAGATTCGTCAACAACTTCAACAGCTTAAAATTTCGGGACGAAATTTATTTAACGGGTAGGTACTGTAGTGACCCGAACTTTTCCATGTTTATATATATTAATTGAGATTGATATTTACATGATTAAATGTTTCCAACATGTTAAGCAATCAAACTTGTTAAGACTTGATTAATTGAAATATGTTTCATATAGACAATTGACCACCCAAGTTGATCGGTGATTCACGAACGTTGAAACTTGTAAAAACTATATGATGACATATATATGGATATATATATATAGTTAACATGATACTATGATAAGAAAACATATCATAAAGTATATTAACAATGAACTACATATGTAAAAACAAGACTACTAACTTAATGATTTTTAAACGAGACATATATGTAACGATTATCGTTGTAAAGACATTTAATGTGTATATATCATATTAAGAGATATTCATACATGATAATATCATGATAATAAAATAATTTAAAATCTCATTTGATATTATAAACATTGGGTTAACAACATTTAACAAGATCGTTAACCTAAAGGTTTCAAAACAACACTTACATGTAACGACTAACGATGACTTAACGACTCAGTTAAAATGTATATACATGTAGTGTTTTAATATGTATTTATACACTTTTGAAAGACTTCAATACACTTATCAAAATACTTCTACTTAACAAAAATGCTTACAATTACATCCTCGTTCAGTTTCATCAACAATTCTACTCGTATGCACCCGTATTCGTACTCGTACAATACACAGCTTTTAGATGTATGTACTATTGGTATATACACTCCAATGATCAGCTCTTAGCAGCCCATGTGAGTCACCTAACACATGTGGGAACCATCATTTGGCAACTAGCATGAAATATCTCATAAAATTACAAAAATATGAGTAATCATTCATGACTTATTTACATGAAAACAAAATTACATATCCTTTATATCTAATCCATACACCAACGACCAAAAACACCTACAAACACTTTCATTCTTCAATTTTCTTCATCTAATTGATCTCTCTCAAGTTCTATCTTCAAGTTCTAAGTGTTCTTCATAAATTCCAAAAGTTCTAGTTTCATAAAATCAAGAATACTTTCAAGTTTGCTAGCTCACTTCCAATCTTGTAAGGTGATCATCCAACCTCAAGAAATCTTTGTTTCTTACAGTAGGTTATCATTCTAATACAAGGTAATAATCATATTCAAACTTTGGTTCAATTTCTATAACTATAACAATCTTATTTCAAGTGATGATCTTACTTGAACTTGTTTTCGTGTCATGATTCTGCTTCAAGAACTTCGAGCCATCCAAGGATCCATTGAAGCTAGATCCATTTTTCTCTTTTCCAGTAGGTTTATCCAAGGAAATTAAGGTAGTAATGATGTTCATAACATCATTCGATTCATACATATAAAGCTATCTTATTCGAAGGTTTAAACTTGTAATCACTAGAACATAGTTTAGTTAATTCTAAACTTGTTCGCAAACAAAAGTTAATCCTTCTAACTTGACTTTTAAAATCAACTAAACACATGTTCTATATCTATATGATATGCTAACTTAATGATATAAAACCTGGAAACACGAAAAACACCGTAAAACCGGATTTACGCCGTCGTAGTAACACCGCGGGCTGTTTTGGGTTAGTTAATTAAAAACTATGATAAACTTTGATTTAAAAGTTGTTATTCTGAGAAAATGATTTTTATTATGAACATGAAACTATATCCAAAAATTATGGTTAAACTCAAAGTGGAAGTATGTTTTCTAAAATGGTCATCTAGACGTCGTTCTTTCGACTGAAATGACTACCTTTACAAAAACGACTTGTAACTTATTTTTCCGACTATAAACCTATACTTTTTCTATTTATATTCATAAAATAGAGTTCAATATGAAACCATAGCAATTTGATTCACTCAAAACGGATTTAAAATGAAGAAGTTATGGGTAAAACAAGATTGGATAATTTTTCTCATTTTAGCTACGTGAAAATTGGTAACAAATCTATTCCAACCATAACTTAATCAACTTGTATTGTATATTATGTAATCTTGATATACCATAGACACGTATACAATGTTTCGACCTATCATGTCGACACATCTATATATATTTCGGAACAACCATAGACACTCTATATGTGAATGTTGGAGTTAGCTATACAGGGTTGAGGTTGGTTCCAAAATATATATAGTTTGAGTTGTGATCAATACTGAGATACGTATACACTGGGTCGTGGATTGATTCAAGATAATATTTATCGATTTATTTCTGTACATCTAACTGTGGACAACTAGTTGTAGGTTACTAACGAGGACAGCTGACTTAATAAACTTAAAACATCAAAATATATTAAAAGTGTTGTAAATATATTTTGAACATACTTTGATATATATGTATATATTGTTATAGGTTCGTGAATCAACCAGTGGCCAAGTCTTACTTCCCGACGAATTAAAAATCTGTGAAAGTGAGTTTATTTGATTCCCTTTTACTCTTTACATTTTTGGGACTGAGAATACATGCAAATACTTTATTAACTGTTTTACAATAATTATATGCGTGAGTTTCATTTACCTTTTTACCCTTTATATTTTTGGGCTGAGAATACATGTGCAATTTTTATAAATGTTTTTACGAAATGGACACAAGTAATCAAAACTACATTATATGGTTGAATTATCGAAATCGAATATGCCCCTTTTTATTAAGTCTGGTAATCTAAGAATTAGGGAACAGACACCCTAATTGACGCGAATCCTAAAGATAGATCTATCGGGCCCAACAAGCCCCATCCAAAGTACCGGATGCTTTAGTACTTCGAAATTTATATCATATCCGAAGGGTGTCCCGGAATGATGGGGATATTCTTATATATGCATCTTGTTAATGTCGGTTACCAGGTGTTCACCATATGAATGATTTTTATCTCTATGTATGGGATGTGTATTGAAATATGAAATCTTGTGGTCTATTGTTACGATTTAATATATATAGGTTAAACCTATAACTCACCAACATTTTTGTTGACGTTTAAAGCATGTTTATTCTCAGGTGAATATTAAGAGCTTCCGCTGTTGCATACTAAAATAAGGACAAGATTTGGAGTCCATGTTTGTATGATATTGTGTAAAATCTGCATTCAAGAAACTGATTTCGATGTAACATATTTGTATTGTAAACCATTATGTAATGGTCGTGTGTAAACAGGATATTTTAGATTATCATTATTTGATAATCTACGTAAAGCTTTTTAAACCTTTATTTATGAAATAAAGGTTATGGTTTGTTTTAAAAATAAATGCAGTCTTTGAAAAACGTCTCATATAGAGGTCAAAACCTCGCAACGAAATCAATTAATATGGAACGTTTTTAATCAATAAGAACGGGGCATTTCAGTTGGTATCAGAGCGTTGGTCTTAGAGAACCAGAAAATTTGCATTAGTGTGTCTTATCGAGTTTGTTAGGATGCATTAGTGAGTCTGGACTTCGACCGTGTTTTCTTTAAAAATGATTGCTTAACATTTTTGTTGGAAACTATATATTTTTAACATATGAATATTATGTGATATATTAATCTCTTAACGTGTTTGATATTATGTGATAGATGTCTACCTCTAGAACAAGTCCCATTGACTCACCTAATAATAATGAAGAGTCAAATGTAAATTGGAATGATTTGTGGACTGATTCACAAGTTCCCGAAGAGGAACCGGAAGAAGAGTCGGAACCGGAAGAAGAATCAGAATCGGAAGAAGAATCGGAACCGGATGAAGAAATAGAACCGGTGGGGGAAATAATAGAACGGTTAAGTAAAAGAAAATCCTCAACCAACCGACCAAAGTTAATTATGGTCAATGGTGTTTCCGCCAAGGAAGCAAAATATTGGGAGGATTACCAATTCTCCGATGGATATCATGAACCTAGTGTGTGGGCCATATCTTGACAAGTTTGTCATTGTCTTCATCGATGACATACTTATCTACTCAAAGAATGATCAAGAGCACGAAGAACATTTGAGAAAAGTGCTAGAGTTGTTGAGGAAAGAAAAACTGTACGCTAAGTTTTCAAAGTGTGCATTTTGGTTGGAAGAAGTTCAATTCTTTGGTCACATAGTGACCAAAGAAGGTATTCAGGTGGATCCGGCAAAGATTGAAACCGTTGAAAAGTGGGAAACCCCGAAAACTCCAAAATATATACGCCAATTTTTAGGACAGGCTGGTTACTATAGGAGATTCATCCAAAATTTTTCCAAAATAGCAAAACCCTTGACTGCATTAACACATAAAGGGAAGAAGTTTGAATGGAAGGATGAGCAGGAGAAAGCGTTTCAATTGTTGAAGGAAAAGTTAACTACGGCACCTATATTGTCATTGCTTGAAGGGAATGATGATTTTGTGATATATTGTGACGCTTCAAAGCAAGGTCTCGATTGTGTATTAATGCAACAAACGAAAGTAATTGCTTATGCGTCTAGACAATTGAAGATTCACGGGCAGAATTATACGACGCATGATTTGGAATTAGGAGCGGTTGTTTTTACATTAAAGACTTGGAGGCACTACTTATATGGGGTCAAAAGTATTATATACCGATCACAAAAGTCTCCAGCACATATTTAATCAGAAACAACTAAATATGAGGCAGCGTAGGTGGATTGAGTTATTGAATGATTATGATTTCGAGATTCATTACCATCCGGGGAAGGCGAATGTGGTAGCAGACGCTTTGAGTAGAAAGGACAAAGAACCTATACGAGTAAAAGCTATGAATATAATTATAATTATTCGTACTAACCTTACTACTCAAATAAAGGAGGCGCAACAGGGAGTTGTAAAAGAAGGGAATTTGAAAAATGAAATACCCAAAGGGTCGGAGAAACACCTTAATATTCGGGAAGACGAAACTCGATATAGAGCTGAAAGAATTTGGGTACCAAAGTTTGGAGATGTGAGAGAAATGGTACTTGGGGAAGCACATAAAACCAGATACTCAATACATCCCGGAGCGGGAAAGATGTACAAGGACCTCAAGAAACATTTTTGGTAGCCGGGTATGAAAGCCGATATTGCTAAATACGTAGGAGAATGTTTGACGTGTTCTAAGGTCAAAGTTGAACATCAGAAACCATCAGGTCTACTTCAGCAACCTGAAATCCCAGAATGGAAATGGGAAAACATTACCATGGATTTCATTACTAAATTGCCAAGGACTGCAAGTGGTTATGATACTATTTGGGTAATAGTCGATCGTCTTACAAAATCAGTACACTTTCTGCCAATGAAAGAAAATGATAAAATGGAGAAGTTGGCGCGATTATATTTAAAGGAAGTTGTCTCCAGACATGGAATACCAATCTCTATTATCTCTGATAGGGATGGCAGATTTGTTTCAAGGTTTTGGCAGACACTTCAACAAGCATTGGGGACTCGTCTAGACATGAGTACTGCTTATCATCCACAAACTGATGGGCAAAGTGAAAGGACAATACAGACCCTTGAAGACATGCTACGATCATGTGTTATCGATTTCAGAAACAGTTGGGATCGACACCTACCGTTAGAAGAATTTTCCTACAACAACAGTTACCATTCGAGTATTGAGATGGCGTCGTTTGAAGCACTTTATGGTAGAAAGTGCAGGTCTCTGATTTGTTGGAGTGAAGTGGGGGATAGACAGATTACGGGTCCGGAGATAATACAAGAAACTACCGAGAAAATCATCCAAATTCAACAACGATTGAAAACCGTCCAGAGTCGACAAAAGAGCTACGCGAACAGTAAAAGAAAAGATATAGAATTTAAGATTGGAGAGATGGTCATGCTTAAGGTTTCACCTTGGAAAGGCATTGTTCGATTTGGTAAATGGGGGAAACTAAATCCAAGGTACATTGGACCATTCAAGATTATAGATCGTGTCAGACCAGTAGCTTACCAACTTGAGTTACCTCAACAACTCGCGGCTGTACATAACACTTTCCACGTCTCGAATTTGAAGAAATGTTTTACTAAAGAAGATCTCACTATTCCATTAGACGAAATCCAAATCAACGAAAAACTTCAATTCATTAAAGAATCCGTCGAAATAATGAATCGCGAGGTTAAAAAAATTAAGCAAAACAAGATACCAATTGTTAAGGTTCGATGGAATGCTCGTAGAGGACCCGAGTTCACCTGGGAGCATGAAGATCAGATGAAGAAGAAATACCCGCACCTATTTCCAGAAGATTCGTCAACACCTTCTACATCTTAAAATTTCGGGACGAAATTTATTTAACGGGTAGGTACTGTAGTGACCCGAACTTTTACATGATTATTTCATTATTATATATTAAATGAAAACTATATTTGCATGATTAAATGTTTCCAACATGTTAAGTAATCAAACTTGTTAAGACTTGATTATTTGAAATGAGTTTCATGTAGACAATTGACCACCCAAGTTGACCGGCGATTCACGAACGTTAAAACTTGTAAAAACGACATGATGATATATATATATATATGGACATATATATGGTTAACATAAGATTATGATAGGTAAGTATCTCACTAAGTATATTAACAATGTGTGATATACATAAAAAATGAGAATATTGAATTATGAAGCTCGAAACGATATACATAATGATTATCGTTATAACAACGTCTTACTAAATACATATGTATTGTATTAAGATATTGATATACTATATTTAACATGATAAAATGATAATTAAGTATATCATTGAGTGTATTAACAATGAACTATAGAAGTAAGATGAGACTACTAACTTAAGGATTTCAAAACAATATATATATATATATATATATATATATATATATATATATATATATATATATATATATATATATATATATATATATATATATATATATATATATGTAACGATTATCGTTGTAATAGTATTTTAACATATATATATGATGTTAAGATATATTCATACACCATGTTATCATGTTAACATAACAATTTAACATCTTATTTAAGTATTATAACAATGGATCAATTACATTTAACAAGATCGTTAACTTAAAGGTTCCGAAACAACACTTACATATAACGACTAACGATGACTTAACGACTCAGTTAAATGTATAAACATGTAGTGTATTAAGAAGTATTAATACACTTTTAGAAGACTTCATGGCATATATAAAAGTACTTATACTTAACAAAAATGCTTACAATTACATCCTCATTCATTTTCATCAACAATTCTACTCGTATGCACCCGTATTCGTACTCGTACAATACACAGCTTCTAAGATGTATATACTATTGGTATATACACTCAATCACCAGCTCCTTAGCAGCCCATATGAGTCATTAAATATTTGGAAACCATCATTTGGAAACTAGCATGAAATATCTCACAAAATTACAAAAATATTATAAATCATTCATGAATTATTTACATGAAAACAAACTTACACATCCTTTATATCTAATCCATATACCAACGACCAAAAACACCTACAAACACTTTCATTCTTCAATTTTCTTCATCTAATTGATCTCTCTCAAGTTCTATCTTCAAGTTCTAAGTGTTCTTCATAAATTCTATAAGTTTTAGTTTCATAAAATCAAGAATACTATCAAGTTTCCAAGATTACTTCCAAGCTTTCTAATCTAATCCAAGTAGTCATCTAATCTCAAGAAATATTTCTTATTTACAGTAAGATATCTTTCTAATACAAGGTAATACTCATATTCAAACTTTGATTCAATTTATATAACTATAACTATCTTATTTCGAGTGGAAATCTTACTTGAACTTGTTTTCTTGTCATGATTCTACTTCAAGAACTTTCAAGCCATCCAAGAATCCTTTGAAGCTAGATCAATTTTTTTCAGTTCCAGTAGGTTTACCTACTAAACATGAGGTAGTAATGATGTTCATAACATCATTCGATTCATATATATAAAACTATCTTATTCGAAGATTTGAACATGTAATCACTAGAACATAGTTTAGTTAATTCTAAACTTATTTGCAAACAAAGTTAATCCTTCTAAATTGACTTTTAAAATTAGCTAAACACATATTCTATATCTATATGAGAAGCTAACTTAATGATTTAAAACCTGGTAAAATCGGACATACGCCGTCGTAGTGAAATCGGGGGCTGTTTTGGGTTAAAAAAATAAAAAGTATCTTAATCTTTGAATTGGAAGTTTGTTTTCTGGAAAAATGATATTACATAAGAACATGATACTATATCCAAAAATCATGGTTAAACACAAAGTGGAAGTATGTTTTTCAAAATGGTCATCAAGATGTCGTTTTTTCGACAAAAATAACTACCTCTTTAAAAAATGACTTGTAACCTGTATTTCCGACTATAAACTTATACTTTTTCTGTTTAGTTTCATAAATTTCAGTTCATTATGAAACCATAACAACTTGAATCACTCAAAACGAATTTGAAACGAAGAAATGACGGGTAAAACAAAATTGGATAAACTTGCTAGTTTTAGCTACGAAAATTTTGTAACAAATCTAGACTAAACATATCCTAACTAATTTATATTGTATTATACATATTATGTAAACTTGGGATACCATAGACACGTATACAATGTTTTGACATATCATATCGACCCGTCTATATATATTATTTGGAACAACCATACACACTCTATATGCAGTAATGTTTGAGTTAGCTATACAGGGTTGAGGTTGATTCCAAATATATATATACTTTGAGTTGTGATCTAGCCTGAGACGTGTATACACTGGATCGTGGATTGATTCAAGATATATATATTGATTTATTTCTGTACATCTAACTGTGGACAACTAGTTGTAGGTTACTAACGAGAACTGCTAACTTAACAAATTTAAATCATAAAAAACGTAATAAAAAATGTTGTGAATATATTCCGATCATAAATTGATATATATGTACATATTTGTTATAGGTTCGTGAATCAACCAGTGGTCAAGTCTTACTTCCCGACGAAGTAAAAATCTGTGAAAGCGAGTTATAGTCCCACTTTTTAAATATAATATTTTTGGGATGAGAATACATGCAGTTTTATAAATGTTTTACAAAATAGACACAAGTACGCAAAACTACATTATATGGTTGGATTATTAAACCAAATATCGCCCTTCAAGTCTGGTAACCTAAGAATTAGGGAAATGGCCCCTAATTGATGCGAATCCTAAAGATAGATCTATTGGGCTTAGCAACCCCCATTCAGGTTATGGATGGTTTAGTACTTCGAGATTATTATACAGACGAGAGGTTCTATTTTGGGGATATTCTATGCATTATGTTAACGTCGGTTACCAGGTGTTCAACATATGAATGATTTTTATCTCTATGCAGTTTGCGAAATGCCTGATATGAGATGTGCTATAAAAATGAAATCTTGTGGTCTATTATTATGATTTGATAATATATAGGTTAAACCTATAACTCACCAACATTTTTGTTGACGTTTTAAGCATGTTTATTCTCAGGTGATTATTAAGAGCTTCCGCTGTTGCATACTAAAATAAGGACAAGATTTGGAGTCCATGCTTGTATGATATTGTGTAAAAACTGCATTCAAGAAACTTATTTTGATGTAATATATTCTTATTGTAAACCATTATGTAATGGTCGTGTGTAAACGGTATATTTTAGATTATCATTATTTGATAATCTACATAATGCTTTTTAAACCTTTATCGACAAAATAAAGGTTATGGTTGTTTTAAAAATGAATGCAGTCTCTGAAAAATGTCTCATATAGAGGTCAAAACCTCGTGACGAAATCAATTAATATGGAACGTTTATAATCAATATGAATGGGACATTTCACGACCCGACCCAATTAACCCCATCGCCCAAGCGATCCACCCGTACACTATAACATCTACCCGATTTATCTTTCCAACATAGAATAAACCCGCCGGTAGATCAAACATGTGGATAATCCCATCAAGGTAACCGTGTGAGAATGCAATCACACCCTTGATCTTCCACATAACCACCTTAGATTTCACCATTGGAACATCGACCACATACGCGCGCACGTCTTTTGACAAACCCGATTTTCCACCACGAGCCAACTCCCACTGTACGGATGTTTCTTTAACAGTGACTCTCAAGAATATCTCTTGTTCATCTTCTTCGACCGATTGCAAAAAAGTTGCCATTGGAGAAGATCTACTTGAAGTAACGAAAGCTCTAGTATAACCAATTCATCCTGAATCTTCACTAGCTTCGACTTCCCTTGAGCTCCCACTCAAACAAGATCCCTCAACAAACCCGGAAAGCATTAGCATGCTAGGATTTCTAATACCCACGAAATCACCTAGCCATTCTTTAACCATATACTTGGTTCCCCTCTTGTACCCGCGAGCAACCACATCACCTCCCTTAAACACCTTCCACCTTTGATCTCCAAATAGGACATGACACTTATCATCATCTAATTGCCCAACTGAGGTTAACCTACTCTTGAGCTTTGGAATGAACCTCACGTTCCTCAAGATCCAAGTATGTTTAACCACAAGATCACCAATACCCGCAACATTAAGTGTACTCCCATTCGCGACTCGAACCTTACCGGAACACAACTTGAAATTCACCATCTCGTTCATGTATGGGGTAGCATGACATGAGGCACCCGAATCTAAAACCCAATATTCGTCAAGAACATCTTCTTGGCACAACAACGCATCTTCAATCACCATATTCGTTGAACTCCCACCCGACATTAAACTCAGGCACTTAGACTTATAGTGACCGACTTGTTGACAATTCCAACACACCACACTCTTGCTCTTTGACGGACTTCGCGACTTAGCTCTTCCCCGGCCAACACTTAGAACCGAACCTGAACTCCTATTTGAATCTTTCCTACGAATATCTTCGCTAAGAATCTAATCACGGATTCCTTCAAAAGTGAGTTTAGTAGTTCCGGATGAACCACTAACCGCTGTCACTAAAACGGACCAACTATCGAGCAATGAAGATAGTAAAAATAATACCTCTATCTCATCATCAAATTTACTATCAACCGATTTCAACCAGGTTAAAATCAAATTAAATTCGTTCACATGATCCGCTGCCGAGGACCCCTCCATCATCCTAGCGTTCACCAATTGCCTAACTAGGAAAACCTTGTTCAAAGCGGATGGCTTTTCATACATGTTAGATAAAGCCGCAATCAATCCCACAATTGTGGTTTCACCCACAATGTTGTAAGCGACGTTCTTGGCCAAAGAAAGCCGAGCAACTCCTAGGGCTTGCCTATCCAACAAATCCCACTCGCCTTGATCCATTCCCTCCGGCTTAACACCCTTCAAGGGTTGGTAAAGCTTCTTTTGATATAGCATATCTTCCATTTGCATCTTCCAAAAACTAAAGTCGGTTCCATCAAACCGATCGATCTTCACATCACTCTTTTCCGTCATTGTTCCCGAAAACTCGTAAACCCGAGAGCTCTTGATACCACTTGTTAGGAAACACGACTAGGCAGTGGCGTAGCCACATAGAAGGTTATGGTGTCAATTGACACCACTCAAAGTTTGAATTTTAATCAATTTTAGCTTTAAAGTTTGAGTTTTAATATCTAAAAAAGGCAATTGACCCCATTATTTTCAAAAGGCAATTGACACCACTGACTGAAAATTCTGCCTTCGCCACTGCGACTAGGTGAGCCCAAACAAGACTAAATAACCCCAAGTTATCAACCCACTTCCAATAAACGAAAATATAGTGAAAATATTATAAAGCTAGCAAGAATGATAAAAATAAGGGAATTTAACGTGGTTATATGCAATCGTTTATGATTGCTTTAGTCCACGGCCAACCAAAGAGTGTTCTATATTGATTAATTTCGTGATGGTGAGTTACAATGATTTACATGAGGCTATATTTATAGGAAACTAAGAACACAAGTGTTCTTGCAACTTGATCTTCAAGATCACAATCAAGTAATCAACATAGACAACTAGCAAGCCTTTACACCCATGCTATGGCATGATCACAGCCACCTTTGATGGTGTAAAGTACTCCAACATGCACCTAAAGTGCAACTTGAACCAAACAAGATCGGTTGTAAAGTGTGCAAGTTGACAACTTGCTGCGAGACAGGCGATGCGCCGCATCTGGATGAGATGAGCCACATCCCTCTTGCTTTCCATGTTTACAGATTCAAAATCGCGATGCAGGTTCAAGTAATAGATCCAGATGCGCCGCATCTGGATCCGGATGCGCCGCATCTAAAACCTTCGGCAAAAAAACGCTTGATGAATGCGCCTCATCCACCCTTGGATGCGCCGCATCTATCACCAGAATCAGTTTTCTACTTGTTTAAAGTTTCCACACCTCAACATCTTCATCCATGGCAAATTTGCCTCTTTCTTTGTTTTTGTTCATCATTTTAATGATTTCCATTTGTATCAAATGTATATCATTTAATTCCAAAAAACGAAACTTACCACCATCTCCACCAAAACTTCCATTCATAGGACACTTTCACCAACTAGGATCCACCCCTCATCATTCACTCCATAATTTATCTAAAAAACACGGTCCGATAATGCTCCTTCACCTAGGACGCATACCCACACTGGTGATATCTTCTCCCGAAGGAGCTAAAGAGATCTTTAAAACCCATGATTTAATATTCTCGGGTCGACCCTTTTTTACTATCCCCAACATACTATTCTATGGATCTAAAGAAATAGTATTTTCAACTTATGGAGAATATTGGAGGCAATTGAAGAGCCTAGTGGTTCTTAATATTTTAAGCAATACGCGCGTTAAGTCATTTCATAAAGTTAGAAAAGAAGAGATAGACGTTACGATTCGCAGAATTGGAGAAAGTTGTGGTGGTGTAGTCAATATAAGTGAATTACTTATTTTATACTCGAGTAATATAATTTGTAGGGTTGCATTTGGGAGGATTTATAGTGGGTTAAAGTTTACGACCATATTGAGAAACTTTTTCAGTTTATTGATTCTCTTTACAGTTGGAAGTTATTTTCCATGGTTGTCATGGTTCGACCGACTAAGTGGTGTAATAGGACGTGCTGAAAAAATTGTTCAAGAATTTGATGAGTTTCTCGAAGGTATTATTGAAGAACATGTAAATAAAAGAAGAGGTGAACAATATGTTCAAAGTGATAATGATAAAGATATAATTGACATGTTACTTGATATCCAAGAAGATAAGACAACCGGTTTTACACTTCACAAATATACTCTTAAAGGTGTTACAATGGTATGTACGATTTCTTATTTTCCTCCTCAAATTAACTAATTAAGCTACATATGCATGATTGAAATTTTATATGTACAGTAAAAGTAAATTGAATTCCCATATATAATGTTGAGATTTATGATGACATGATCATAAGGATAATTAATCTGATCAATATAACAGTACAATTTTGCAATTTAGATCTAGTTAACTTGTCTATATATATTAACTTCATTGTCTTTTAAAAACCTGAAGATATTCATTCAAATAATCTTCATGCATGTTTTAATAAGAACCTTCATTATGGAATGTAACAATACGAGTGATAATCTATTATGTATACTAACATTCAAAACTGTGTCTCCAGCTTTCAGTTATTGTTAATTGTATGTATTATTTTGACCTGGCGATTTGTATGTTGTCAAGTGGATAGCTTTCAGTCATGATATCAGGAAACTTATTCCTTTTATTAATGATATAAAGAGTAAGGTTACAAAAGATGCTCAAATATTTGGGTTTCAATTTGAAGTTTCATAATTTTCCACATGTATGTAGATAGATGGTGAAATATTAATTAACTAACTACCAAGAATAAATGAAATATGTAAATTTTGTAGGATATGTTTGCTGCCGGAACTCATACTACATCTACAATTTTAGAATGGACATTAAGCACCCGAGAGTAGTGAAAAAATTGCAACAAGAAGTAACAGAAATAGCACAAGGAGGAGAGATGGTTTTAGAGGAGAGTTTGGAGAAAATGCCTTACCTCAAAGCTGTCGTAAAAGATTCTTTACGCTTGCATCCTTCTGTCCCGATTCTTGTTCCTCGAGAGTCAATACAAGATGTCAATGTAATGGGGTACGGCAGTAAAGCACACACACAAGTGCTTGTCAATGCGTGGGCTATAGGAAGAGACCCTTCGGTTTGGGAAGAACCTGATGAGTTTAGACCAGAGAGGTTCTTGAACAGTTCAATTGGCTATAAAGTTTTTGTTTATGAGTGGCTTCCTTTTGGTGGTGGTCGAAGAGGATGTCCTGGTGCACAATTTGGTGCAGTTACCATTGAAAATGCATTAGCAAATACCGTATACAAGTTCAATTTCTCATTGCCCGATGGAGTTAAAAATGAGGATCTGGACATGACCGAGGCACACAGTATCACTGTCGTCCGAAAGTCCCCTCTACTAGTTCTAGCAACCCCACGAGTTTGAGATTATGACCAAGAACAATTAGTAATAAATGTGCCTAGCGCAATCAAATAAGTCAAAATCCTACTTAATGTTGTCACTTGTATGGATAGATGTAAAGAACTTACACTTTTGAGTTCTGTATGAACTCTCAAATCTCAATTAATCGAATATTATTGTGGGCAAATTAATGGTACATACTGGTTTTTCTTCTTTGATTGTTAGTTATGTATCATATGGTTTGACATTTTTATGCTCAAATTGACGGCTTTGTTTATTGGATGTGAAGGATATCAAAACAAGGTGAAGGAATCGGTCAGGGGAGGAGGCGCGCCGCGACCTTGGAAGGTGCGACGCGGCCTAACACAAGAATAGAGCATCAGTTTGAAGAAAACGTCTGTCCGGAGTTTTGCCTTACAGGCGCGGCGCGGCCCATCTGGGCGTGGCGCGGCTCGTCTGACGGGGAGTTTCCACATTGACGTTTTTCTTGTTCTCCAAGGTGTTTCCTTGTTGTTTTTGGCCTATATAAACATCCTTTTGTAACCCTTATGTATGTGCACGAATTATATCAATAAAATCTCCTTAGTTAGTCCGTGGATTAAAGTAATCGACATTCGATTACATATAAACACATTAAATCTCGCGTTCTTTAATTTTTTCATTATTGTTCTTTCGTTTGTCGATTGTGGAACGGTAATTCTCTGGAATTACTCTATTATTTGGGTCCTATAATCCTTACAATTGGTATCTAGAGCTCAAGGTTCATGTTAGGATCGATGGCGGAAGACGGTAAATTGAAGATTGAGCTGTTCGATGGCAAAGACTTCGCCTTTTGGAAGATGCAAATAGAAGACTACTTGTATCAAAAGAAACACAAACCTTTGTTGGAGACCAAACTCGAAGGCATGAACGATGCCGATTGGATACTCTTGGATCGTCAAGCTTTGGGTGCGGTTCGTCTTGCACTCACCAAGAACGTTGTTGGTAATATTATGAACGAAAAGACAACGTTTAATTGTTTGAAGGCACTCTCCAACATGTATGAGAAACCTACGGCAGCGAATAAGGTTTTTCTCATGCGAGAATTGTTCAACACGAAGATGAAGGAAGGTATGAGTGCAACAGATCATATCAATGAATTCAACAATCTTGTTTCAAGATTAGAGTCGATTGAAATCAAATTTGATGATGAACTAAAAGCACTAATCTTGCTTTCATCATTACCAAAAAGTTCGTGGGGTACGGTTACCGCGGTTAGTAGTTCTATCGGTACTACTAAGCTTGCGTATGAAGGAATTAGGGATTTAATTCTCGGTGAAGACACTCGTAGGAGAAGTTCGGGGGAATTGTTATCCGGTTCTTTATTAAGTACCGACGACCGTGGTAGGAAAGTTGATCGCGGTGTGAAGAAGAGTAAAGGGAAGTTCAAGAAGAGGTATCCATCGAAAGACCGAAGTGATGTCATTTGTCGGGGTTGCAATCAAAAGGGGCATTATCAAAGATAGTGTGAGAATGCTCCGGTTAAAGATGTTAACTTGACCGTGGAAGATACGGAGGATGCATTATTATGTAGTATTGAATGTTCGGTAGAGTCTTGGATCTTAGATTCTGGAGCTTCGTTTCACGCTACACCCACTAAGAGCGTGATGAAGAATTTTCGGTCGTATCAAGGTAAAGTTAGATTGGCAAACAACAAAAGTCTCGAGATTAAAGGTATAGGACATGTTTTAGTGAAGACTACTCTTGGTTCTAATTAGAAGTTGAAAAACGTGAGGTTTATTCCTAAGTTTAAAAGGAAGCTAATCTCGGTTGGTCAACTAGATGAAGAAGGTAATGAGGTTACTTTCAAGAATTACCAATGGGAGGTGATTAAGGGTAGTAGTGTCGTGGCACGTGGACATAAAAGGGGAACTCTTTATATGGTTGAGGTGTTTGAAGAAGACATGGTGATTGCTACAGTTGACGTTGGGCTAGTTCTAATCTATGTCACCAAAGACTCGGGCATATGGGTGAAAAGGGTATGAAGGTTCTTAGTTCGAGTGAGAGAATTCCGAATTTAAAAAAGATAGAGCTAGGGTTTTGCGAACCATGTACTTATGGGAAGAAAAAGAAGGTGACTTTTGTTAAATCGGGGAATTCACTAAAGATAAAGAAATTGAAGCTAGTTCATACGGACGTTTTTGGGCCAACGAATGTAGAATCACATGGAGGTTCTCGTTATTATGTCACCTTCATTGACGACTCTACTCGAAAGGTATGGGTTTACTTTCTTAAAGCTAAATCTGAAGTATTTGGTACTTTTGTAAAGTGGAAAACTATGGTTGAGAATGAGACAAATTTAAAGGTCAAGTGCTTAAGGTCGGACAATGCAAGAGAATATGGTAGTCTTGAATTTAAAGACCATTATGCAAAGCTCAATATTAGAATGTTGAAAATGGTACCGGAGACACCGCAACACAATGGGGTCGCCGAACGTATGAATCATACGTTGAATGAAAGGGCTAGGAGTATGAGACTACATGCCAGTTTGCCTAAGATGTTTTGGGCGGATGCGGTTAATACGGTGACTTATTTGATTAATAGGGGACCCTCAACACCATTGGGTTTCCGAATTCCTGAGGAAGAATGGCTAGGTAAAAAGGTTAGTTATGATCATCTTAGAAGCTTTGGTTGTAATGTTTATGTGAAAACCAAAGATATTGAACAAGATAAGCTTGAAGCTAAGTGAAAGAAGTGTACGTTCATTGGTTATGGTTTGAATGAGATGGGCTATCGTTGTTGGGATAATGAAGCTAGAAAAGTTATTCGATCGCGTGATGTTACCTTTGATAAAGATTCGGTCTATGGCAAACCGGAAACGGGGAGTCAAAAACCGGATCAAGTAATTCTTGACGATGTTTCTCTTGATGATCTTGCGGTTTCTAGTGGGAGTTCGGGGAACAATGAATTGCCGATTAATGGTGATGGGTCGGATCTTAACAATGATGGGGATGGTTCGGATAGCGATGATAATTCCGAACATAGTGCGAGTTCTAGTGATGAGGAGACTATTAATGAAACCGGTTCAACCATAACGGTTGTCCCTATACTTACACGCTCGACTAGAGTGCCCAAACCTAATCTTAGGTATTCTCCATCAACAAACTACTTGCTCTATACCTAGAATGGTGAACCCGAAAGTTACTTTGAAGCAAGGAAGTCCAAAGAATCCATACAATGAGAGCTTGCTATGAAAGAAGAGATGGGGTCACTTGAGAAGAACAAGACCTGGTCACTAGTGAAATTACCTCATGATAAAAAGGCGTTGCAAAATAAATGGGTGTATAAAATAAAGAATGAGGTGGATGGCAAGAAGAGGTACAAAACATGGTTAATGGTTAAAGGGTCTCAACAAAGGAAAGAGGTTGATTACCAAGAGATATTTTCAAATGTGGTGAAGATGACAATTATTCGTTTGATACTTTCGTTAGTCGCATCCGAGGACTTACATCTACAACAACTAGATGTAAAAGATCGCATTCTTACACGGGGATCTTGATGAGGAGATATATATGAGGCAACCCGAGGGCTTTGAGGTAAAGGGTAAAGAGAAGTGGGTTTGTATGTTAAAGAAAAGCTTGTATGGATTGAAGCAAGCACCTCGGCAATGGTACTTGAGATTTGATGAGTTTATGAAGAAGGTTGGTTATGTAAAATGTGAAGCGGACCATTGTTGTTACTTGAAGAAATTCAAGTCTTCTTACATAATCTTATTGTTATACGTTGATGACATGTTGCTATCGGGTTCCGACATGTACGAGATCAATAAATTGAAAGATATGCTTTCAAAAGAGTTCGAGATGAAGGATCTTGGTAGTGCTAAGCAAATACTTGGAATGAGCATTGTGCGTGATCATGCTAAAGGTGTTCTATACTTGTCTCAATCCAAATATATTGAGAAAGTAGTAGAAACGTTTAATGTTGATAAAGCAAAGGCTCGTACTATGCCTTTGGGTAGCGCGATGAAGTTATCGAAGAATCAATCACCTAAAATGGAAGAATACAAAGCGGAGATGGAAAAGATTCCGTATAGATCGGCCATGAGAAGTATCATATATGTCATGGTTTGTACGAGACCAGATATAGCTCATGCATTGGGAGTTGTAAGCTGTTATATGTCTAATCCGGGGAAGGAGCATTGGGAAGCGGTCAAATGGTTGCTTCGTTATTTGAAAGGTACTTCTAGTATGGGATTGTGTTTCACTAAGGGCAATGTTGTACTTAGAGGTAATGCGGATACAAATTTGGGAGGATTTGGTGATTCGGGTAAGAGTACTACAAAGGAGTGTTGCTTTGTCGACCACCTAGGCCGAGTACATGGCTATTGCGAAAGCTTCTAAAGAGCTTGTTTGGTTGAAGAACTTCTTGTGTGAGTTAGGTAAAAGACGAGAAAATTGCGTCTTATATTGTGACAACCAAAGTGCAATCAATCTTGCGAAGAATCCGGTGTTTCATAATCGTACGAAACACATTGATTTAAGGTATCATTTTTTTCGAGAATGTATTGAGAATGGTGCTTTGATATTGGAGAAAGTCCTTAGTATGAAGAATCCCGCAGATATGTTTAGTAAGGTGGTGTCAATGGACAAGTTGAGGTTTTGCATAGCCTTAACGGGTCTTCTCATGAACTAATGAGAAGGTGGTGACCGACTAGGGCGATAGAGAGATGATGATTGGATTCTAACAAGAAGTGTTGAAGACCTTGTATCGAAAGTCTGCTTATCCGTCGTATGTGATAGGAGTGTGCGTGTCCCAAATGGAGTTTGGCGGTAAAGGGTGCTTTGAAGATCTTGGTTAGTTTGATGATATGATGGGTTGACAATGTGAGTCATGGTTTTGACTATCTTCAAGTGGGAGATTGTTGGATGTGAAGTATATCAAAACAAGTCGAAGGAATCAATTCAAGGGAGGAGGCCCGCCGCGGCCTTGGAAGGCGCGACGCGGCCTAACACAAGAACAGAGCATAAGTTTGAAGAAAACGTATGTTCGGAGTTTTGCCTTAGATATGGGCCGCGGCGCGGCGCGGCTCGTCTGACGGGGAGTTTCCATATTGACGTTTTTATTGTTCTCCAAGGTGTTTTCTTATTGTTTTTTGCCTATATAAACATCCTATTTTAACCCTTATGTATGTGCACGAATTATATCAATAAAATCTCCTTAATTAGTCCATGGATTAAAGTAATCGACATTCGATTACATATAACCATATTAAATCTCGTGTTCTTTAATTTTTTCATTATTGTTCTTTCGTTTATCGATTGTGGAAGGGTAAATCTCTAGAATTACTCTATTATTTGGGTCCTATAATCTTTACATTGTTATTAGATGATCGCTTTTTAAATTGATAAGTTTTCATATAAAGTAACTTGATGATTATATTTGTTACAGAATAACTCTTCATGACAACTATAACTGTAATTAACACCGACAGTAGTTATGTGCGACTAACCTAAGTTAAAATCAATATAAACAACTCTTCAAGCTGAGTCTTAGTTTTTCAGGTGATAGACATACTAGCCAGTACAATAACTAGAATAGGCGAACCACCACAAGGGAAAGTCAATAAAAGATCAGTCATCATTAAGAAAAGTCAACACAACAAACACTTGTCAAATTATGCATATCACTTTAAGGCATAGCTTGTTTCTTGAGTTGTCTAAATTAATGTACGCTCAATGAATTCAAAGACTAGGTTGAAGAACGAAATTCAAGTGTAAGCGGTCACAAGCGCCCTTACCTAAAGTTAATTTAGAAAAGAAGATCGAAGCGCATTCATAGATGGTGTGATTTGATAAAGCCGAACAAATTAGAAGAATTCCCTGCTTATATGTAGACGGATTTTTCGTGAAGTGACATTTTCTTTAAATGGTAACATGTCTTGTTAGAAGTCTATAATTGTTCCTACAGTAGCTACACACGTGAAGAGAAATAAAATATGTAGTCGAAAATACCCGCATACTTTACACCAAACTACCAAACAATGTACTAAGTACTATTGTTTGGTGGTTAATGCAGTTACCTCAAAGATCATGAAGAGTATATAACATAAATAGAAGACTTCACTTGATGGTTAAAGTGTGCATTTATTAAGTCAAGTATATTCGTTATGTAATTGTATAAAGTTTATACAAACTCAAGTATACTAAGTCAAGCGATATTAAGCCCTAACCGGGCATTGATATTTCCACTTCCATAATTGATAGATTCTTTATAACTATACATTAAGTACTTGTACTTGTAAAAGCTAAATTCGTGATTGATTCGTGTATTAGATGATGATTCAGTAGGTATATATATGTATCGATACACACACCTACACCTACACCTACACCTACACACACGCACACACGCACACACACCCATATATATATATATATATATATATATATATATATATATATATATATATATATATATATATATATATACATGTACATGTACATGTATATGTATATATATACATGTATATGTATACATGTATATGTATATATATACATATGTATACATGTATATGTATATATATACATGTATATATATACATGTATATATATACATATGTATATATATACATGTATATGTATATATATACATGTATGTATATACATATATATATGTATGTATATATATACATATATATATATACATGTATATATATATACATGTATATATATACATATGTGTGTATATATACATGTGTATATACACACACACACATATATACACACACACACACATACATACATACATATATATATATATATATATATATATATATATATATATATATATATATATATATATATATATATATATATATATATATATATATATATATATATATATATATATATATATATATATGTGTGTTTGTGTGTGTGTGTGTGTGTATGTGTGTGTGTGTGTGTGTATATAGTGAAGATCCACATAGAACTTTGCATTAGAGAGAACCCAAAGAACTTAATGCATTTTACACATACTGAGCTCAATCTGCCACATACTCTCAGTCTACCACTTATAGTCTGAGCTCAGTCTGTATGTGGTTTTTTAACTTCTCTCTAATGTAAAATTCTCTATGGACTCTTTCAATATATATATAAATATATATATATATATATATATATATATATATATATATATATATATATATATATATATATATATATATATATATATCACTGCATGTATATGCAGTGATAGATGATGAAGATGTTGCTGTATATTTGTGATGAAATATATATACATGTAT
Organism: Rutidosis leptorrhynchoides; assembly: GCF_046630445.1. NCBI lineage: Eukaryota > Viridiplantae > Streptophyta > Magnoliopsida > Asterales > Asteraceae > Rutidosis > Rutidosis leptorrhynchoides. Next base: position 99,994,134 of record NC_092342.1, on the reverse strand, counting down.
ATATATACATGTATATATATATATATATATACACATGTATATATATTTCATCACAAATATACATCAACATCTTCATCATCTATCACTGCATATATATATATATATATATATATATATATATGTATGTATGTATATATATATATATATATATATATATATATATATATATATATATATATATATCACTGCATGTATATACAGTGATAGATGATGAAGATGTTGCTGTATATTTGTGATGAAATATATATACATGCATGCATATATATATATATATATATATATATATATATATATATATATATATATATATATATATATATATATATATAGTGAAGATCCACATGGAACTTTGCATTAGAGAGAACCCAAAGAACTTAATGCATTTTACACATACTGAGCTCAATCTGCCACCTACTCTCAGTCTACCACTTATAGTCTGAGCTCAGTCTGTATGTGGTTCTTTGAGTTCTCTCTAATGTAAAATTCTCTATGGACTCTTTCAATATATATATATATATATATATATATATATATATATATATATATATATATATATATATATATATATATATATATATATATATATATATATCACTGCATGTATATGCAGTGATAGATGATGATGATGTTGCTGTATATTTGTGATGAAAATGATGATGAATCACGTTATTGTTGTTGTTATGATGATGATGAATGCAATATCTAGAACAATGATATCGAGCAAAAAGTCACGTTTTTATCCCCATTATTAAGCCCTAAAACAATAAAGATTTAAACTTTGTCTGCAAAATTATCGCTTTTTCGGTTGATTTGTAGATTAAGTAATTACGAAGGCGATGCAAAAAGAATCAAGTAAAACGGAGCTAAAACTAGAGCGAAAACGGTGAAAGACAAGAAATCAAGTTACGATCCAGTGAATCAAGGCTGATCAGGCCCAAAAACGGCCCGCCATACGGCTTGCCAAACGGCTTGCCAGTATGGCAAATGGCCTGCCAAAAGGTCAGGCAAACGGGCTCGATAAACGGCTTGCCTTGCAAACGGCTTGCCAAATACGGCCTGCCAAACGGCTTGCCAGCCGTTTGCAGGCAAAAATGGAGTCTATTTAAAGGGCTCTCTCCATCCATTCCAAAACACACTCAATTTTGTAATTCATTTCATATTTTCAAGCTTTTAGTTAGTTTTTAGTAGTAGTTAGCTTAGCTTTTATTTTCCGGAGGATATCCCGGCGAGTCTCTGCAATCTCGGGCAGATTTCTTCGGCCTTTTCAGGTTTTTATCCGAAACGCTTGTCTTTTGTATTAAACATGTGTTCTTACTTTTTATGTTTAATAATGCGTTCCGATATTGCCATGGTAGCTTAATTAATCTGTATGTTGCCATGATAGAAGTTTAGGTTAGCGTAATTATATTAATTTAGTAAGATTACTGTTATAATGCTGAACTAGGAAGTCTGATAGATCTTTATGCTAGCATCTTAAGGATTGACCAACCTAGGTTGTGATCAGGACTTGTCCACCTATATGAAATTAGCTACTTCATAGGACTAAGACCCCTGGTTATACTGTATTTGAAGATTCTATGAACTCGGTATGGCCGGAGTTCCCGAGAGGCATCTAATGCACTTTTAGGACACGAAACTTAGGAATTGACATGAATGACCTAGTATGCCTATTGACTGTTCCGAAGAGACCTCTTAGGAGCTGTTATGATCTAGTTAGTATCATTACTGTATGACCCAAGCCTATCGCATGTTCTTGTCTGATTGTTGCCCTAGGTCTTAGTCATATCAACTGTTTAGGTATTCATTAGGTTTCTATCTGCTTTACTATCAGTATATTAACTGTGATGCTGTATAATGTTTGAATTGTTATGATCTCATTAGTATGATGGAATGGTTGTTGGTTTTCATTTAAGGTTTTGCCAACTTAAACCGACGGATTCCTTCCGTTTGTGATCAGTGTTCAATCAACACGGCACGTTGTTATTCAGTTATCTAAACTGATAACGAGGGTTAGGATTAGAGCTTAACTCACTAACCAACCTACTACTTTACTGAGGATAACCTCCGAGGTATTGTTACTTTTCAATTATACGACCAAGTAACATACTTCTCGCTGCTCAAAGAGAACTCCGAGAGTTTAGAGACAAGTAGGTCTGTGTAATTGGCTCATCCAACCAGATCTACATCATTCCAAGCATAGTCTTAACATAAGCATAATTACCTTTCCCTAACCCAATACTGATATCTTGGTCAACATTTACCTAATCTGCATACTCCGGATATCCTTCCACTTTATTTACTTTTCTGCATTTAGGACCTTTAGCTAAAATCAACTGCTATCTTTTATCCAGGTAATTTAACTAAAAGACAATTATCCACTTGATCTTCAATTCGTTAATCAGCATAAAAACACAACACTAGGTTAACTTACACCTTCTACGCCTTAGAAAGTAAAAGTAAATTTAGGCTCCGCAAAAATATAAATAAACGAAGACACTGTGTGCTACCGAATCGAACATCCTGCGACCTAATGACACCGCACAAATAAAACCGTCCGTTAGTGTCATATCAGTAGCACTCTCTTTCTTGGCGCCGCTGCCGGGGATCGAATATTTTGATCGAGAAAGATTTTAAATAGACAAGTATTGTTTGGTGGTGTCTAAGAAAGACAATTATACACGGACTTGGTTGTTGAATTTTCTGAACAGTCTCCAATTATATTAGAACCAAAAGGATCCTGCCTCTCCGTAGTCGGCCTGGCCACCTCGATACAAGTAATCTGTGAGAAGTCTTATCAGTTAAGATATTCGATCTGGTTAGCGACCGAATTTAAAGAATAATTGTTTTTATTAAATTATCGATCCTTTTAGTAAATTAATATTTTCTAAAAGTTACTTTTAAGTCTTTTAAACAGAAAATCTAAAAAAAAAATTAGAACAACAAGACACGCTTGCTTCTATGCATAAGTCATGCTTAGAGGAAAGAGGAGGAACAATCACCTTAGGAACCGAATGAATTCCTGAAATCAGTTCACACATGATTAAACTAGTCAGTATGATCTATAAATTTCAAGGATTACCGACTGACGATCCAAACTTTCATATAAACAAATTTATCAGTCTGATTGACTCTTTTAAGAAGGAAGAAAACGAGAAAAATATTTTGAAACTTCATCTTTTTCAATATTCACTTTCTGCACACGCTTCAGCATGATTTGACGAACTTAACCCGAATTCAATCCATACATGGGAGGATTTAGCCACTAAATTTCTAAACAAATTTTATCCACCCTCCCTGCAAACCTGTTTAAGAAATGACATCACAAACTTTTCTCAAAAACAAAATGAGTCATTGTGTCTAGCATGGAATAGAGTAAAGATGATGCTTAAAAGATGTCCGAATCATTCATTAAGTTAGGCAGACATAATCTGTACGCTTTACAATGGTTTGACCAAGGATGATAAGTCTCTCCTAGACATTGCCTCGCAAGGCAATTTCATGTCCCGAACAGCAGACGAAGCATGGAATCTCTTGGACACAATAGCTGCACAATAGGAAGATTGGAACAATGAAGCTGCTGAGAAGGATGACATCTTCGCTCGTACGGTAAAAATGCTGGAAACCAGGTTACAAGATCTCACCCTCACTCTTCAAAATTTACCAATTCCTAGAAACTCCGATGCTACTAGAACCAATCTAAGGTATCCTTACCCTAGATGGGCACACAAACAACAAAATAGCTCGAATCATAATATAATCTTCCCGTTGCACAAACATACTCTCCACTCTAAGGAAATTTTAGTTGAATTTATGAAAAAGCAATACACGATAAACCTTCAAGTCATAGAATGCCAGAATAAGTTCGACACTTTGATAAAGACTTTTGAAGAACTAATCACTAATTTTCAGCTTACGCTTAAACGATTAACCACTAAAGTTGAATTAGAGTGCAGTGAGTTTGATGCCCTAGTAATTACTAGAGGAGGGAAGGAAACAACTGTCAATATACCCATACAAGATTTTTCCGATAAGGAACCTGTGTCAATTGACCCAGCTGTCAATCCACCGGAACCTATCTCTCCTAAGGCCCCGGAAATTATTCCACGCGCCTGCATACCTTTTCCAGGTAGGCTTAGGAAGAAAAAACAAGAAGCGCAATTAGCTAAGTATTGGGATATTATTAAGAATTTGCATTTGAATGTACGACCAGTAAATGCTTTAGTAGATATGCCAAACTGCGCTAAATTTTTCAAAGAACTGCTTTCAAACAAAGAGAGATTAAGAAAGATAGTTAGCTTGCCCTTAAGCGAAGAATGCTCGTTAGTGTTACAACATGGAATTCCTCATAAGTTAGGAGATACAGGAAGATTTACGGTACCTTGCTACCTGCAAGATGTCCAAATTAGCAATGTGTTAGCAGACTTAGGAGCCAGTGTAAACCTAATGCCCTATTCATTATTCAAAAAGCTAGGATTAAATGACTTAAGGCCCACCAGAATGACTATCCAACTCGCGGACAGATCAGTAAAGATTCCTCGGGAAATAGCTGAAGATGTCCTAGTTAGAGTGGATAAGTTCGCGTTTCCCATTGATTTCGTCATTATGGATATTGAGGAAGACACGAAGGTCCCACTCATTCTTGGCAGACCATTCCTGAATATTGCCAAGGCCGTAATTGATGTTCACGAGAAATCATTAAAGTTAAGGGTTGGAGGAGAAGAAATCACATTCAATGTTGATCACCTCATGAACCATCCTAAGGAAGAAGATGTGAATCTCTCTGATTCTTTTCAAGAACTCGTCAACGAATACCTGGAAGAGACTATGGCTATATGTAGTCAAGATCAAATTTCTAAGGATCTGTTCTTTACACCTCCTAAAGGAAATCTCGATAACCATTGAGTGATAAACCTTAGTCAACCCATATCTCCCCTCTCTGAAAGTAACTTTCTTGGCAAGACTATTCAAATAGCACAGCTAGGACAAGGCATTCCTTTACCTCTACTAAGGAGAAGATCGAATGAAGAAACACATTTCATTCTGGTATATCAGGAGCCCCAGTCAAGGGAGGACTGTGAGGAGTTTCCTGAACCAACCTTCGAAACTAAAGAAGGCATTTCTGAAGAGGAAGCATTAAGAAGGACGATTTCCAGAAATGAAGAACAGATAGCATCAGTGACCGCTACTGAAGAATCAGAATTCCAGGAGAAGTATGACTCGTTAGACCGAAAAGAAATAGCTAGGATGAAGCCATCTATCGAGGAGCCTCCGGAATTAGAATTGAAGAAGTTACCCGACAATCTGGAGTATGCATTCTTGGAAGGAGAATCGCAACTCCCTGTAATCATCTTGAAAGACCTCACGCCACATGAAAAGGCAAAATTGATTCAAGTTTTGAAATCACATAAGAAGGCAATTGCTTGGAAGATCTCCGACATCAAAGGGATCAGCCCCAACTATTGCACCCACATGTAAGACCCTGATCTTAGCTAAGTGGGATGCCATCGAGACCTGTTAGACATCATCCGGTAAAGAAGGACTGAATGCCGTCCAGACCTGTTGGACGACGTCCAAATAGTCTGACGGGCCAGCTGGGAAATTGTTTTAAATTAGAAAGGGCATTTTGGTCAATTCACTTGGGGTCAGTTTGGAGACTTCAAAGCTGACCCATTGATCATCTTATCCTCACTTTACACCAACAAACGCTCTCATCTTCTAACCGTAAAGAGAGGAAGAGTTTTAGAGAGAGGACGCTCCATTTGGAGAAGAAGGAGTTATATTCTCACCAAAGCTCGGGTTTTAAAGTTGTTCATCTCGTTCACGGCTACGTTATGGTAGTATTGTTAAGTTTAAACTCCGAAATTCATTTGTTAGAATTTATATTCAAGTTAGGGTTTGAGTTTGATTAGTTGTGAAACCCTTTTAGATGATGAAGTGGGTTTATGGTGACTAGTTATTCTTGTCACTTGGCGGGTTTTGGGTTGGTTGACATTTTGGCCACGATTAAGCTTTGATAATGGGTTTAATCACTAGGTTTAGTGATTATGAAAGTGTTGAAACCATTTGGTTGTGTTTGGTTGACTAATTTTGAAATGGGTCAAAATTAGGATTTGGTGTCATTTTAGGCAAGATGGGTGTTTGACACTTGTGTTTGGGTTTAATTGGCATATTAGGACCATTCTCACTTGTGTTAGTGATTATTGGTTAGTTTAGACGCGGTTTGGTGCTTGGAAATGCAATGGGTCGAAATTGCACTAAGTGTCATTTTGAGTTGGTTTGTAAATCCACTCTAAGTGTGTTGTTTGTATTGTGATAATGGAATAGGTACCTTCCATTGGCGATTTGCGGATTATTTCGGTAGCATTCATCAAGGCGACAAGGTGAGTGTTAATATCCTATGTCCATATGTATGTGTAGGATGGGTGCGGGTCGGGTGAAGTGGTTCTCGGTTATAGAACTCACTTTACATATAGGTGGATTTGATGGGCTTGTGTTATAAGTCCAATTGGCACGGTTGTGCGTTTTGGTTGACCACCTTTGGCGAGGTGCACACTTCGTGTGTACGTATCACATGGACTTGTGATATGGGGTTATATAATCCCGATGTAGGGGGATTGGTATTGAGTTACGGTTGAGTAACCCCGATGATGTGGGTTTTGATGAGGTAGCGAATCTCGGGTTGTGCAGATTCATGATGACTCGGGTTCTTCGGTCATCTTATTGATGAGGTAGTGAATCTCGGGTTGTACGAATTCACTAAGGCACGGGTAGTACGGCCGTCCTCGATTGTTGAAGTAGTGAAGGAAGTGAATCTCGGGTTGTACGAATTCACTAAGGCTCGGGTTGTTCGGCCAACCTTCATGGGTTTAAGGTTAAGGGGTTAACCTTGTTGTATTTTTGGATGTATCTTGTATATGCGTATATATACTTATTGTATGTTGTAGCTAATCTTACGGATTTGGCTTGGTGGTAGTTAGGTATAACTTTGCTTAGTTATGCTCGGATTGCGGTATGTGTTTACTACTTGTGTGTTGGCGATGCGTATTCATTTTATGCATATATATGTATGTAGTATATTCTCACTCACTAAGCATTAGCTTACCCTCTCGTTGTTTACTTTTTTTATAGATTGCATGGAGACGATGGCTCGGGTAAGCGTGGGGACTAGTGGACTTGTGTAGTTTGCTTTAGAGAATGTGCTTTTGGATTTGATTAGGATTGGGTAGCGTATCCCCAATCACCATTCTCGGTCTATGTTTTGTATAAACTAAAATGGTCGAAATGGTCACTTGTGGTATTTTGGGTCGATGTGGGCCCGGTGTCGTAAAACTCGGTTTTATTGTGGAAAACTCTTAGTTTAATTAATATTGACATATTGTGAAAGTGTTTTCGTTTAAAAGTGTCGGGAAGTGGGTTTTCCACCCGCGTAACTTTGACAAAATGATCAGGAACTTTTAGTACATTTAGACGCCATCCAAAAGACTTGGACGCCGTCCTGGTCGTCACAACTGGACGCCGTCCAGATAATTGAACGCCGTCCAGATGAACTGTGTCACAATTTTTTTTGGCACGTTTTTAGATGGATAACGGGTTGGGTCGTTACAAGTGGTATCCGAGCATGGTCTAAGGGATTTAGGTGACTTGAGATAGGTGCCTAGACTTAGACTTTTGTGTGCGCTTATTTGTTGCGGGACTTGTAGGGAGTACGGGTCGGAAAGGGAATTTGGTTAGTGCCTTAATTGTAGGTGGGCTAACGTTTATATTAATATGCAGATATTATTAATATACTATTGCATTTTGTTTTGTTATTGTTTGCGCTGCGAATATTATCAAGCAAGATAGTCGTTGTACTAACAAGTTGATACGGAGTGTGTGCGTAATAAGGACTTGCAAACCTTATTACGGGTGCAAATCGTGTCTAATAAGTGATGTACAACGAGTGTTGAGCAAGATGGGGTGGTTCAGTGCGTATGGTTTTATATGTTCGTGGACTAACTGTTTGCATTCCTTAGAATGACGACGCGAAACGAGATCGAGGTGAATGACGATGAGTTTGCGGCTAGGGTTGACGCCGAGGTTGCAAAACAAGTGAAAACAATTCGAGAAGAGTTCGAAAGAAGGCTTATCGAGCCTCGGGGTAATGGTAAGAAGGAGTTTAGTTACAAGGAGTTTCGAGTGACTAAACCACCTATGTATCATGGAGAACCGGATCCGTTAGTGAGTACTCGTTGGATCTCGGCGATCGAAGGATGTTTTCGTACAAGTGAGTGTCCTCCAGAAAAGAAGACGAGAATCGCTACTAGTTTGCTGCGAGATGGTACGAAAGATAGGTTGGATGGTAAGATTGATATGGTCGGCGAAGAACCGTTCATGAGTTTGTCATGGGGCGATTTTAAGAAGGAATTCTTTGAAGAATTCCGAACGCAAGCCGACTTGACAAGAATGCGTGAGGAGATACGCGTGTTGAGACAAGGGTCTATGGACCTAAATACTCTACGGGCTACCTTTATGTCTAAGGCGCGATTTTGCCCCGAGTATGTTAATAATGAAAGGTTGTTGATGCAAGACTTCCGTAAGGCTTTAAATGATGAGTTACGTGGGAAGATAAGCCTTGGGCAAGTGAACTCGTTTGTCGAGCTATTTGCCATGGCTAAGGGTTTTGAGCCATATCTTTGGGAGATAATCGATAATGCTCCGAGTAAGAGAAGGGTTGATTCGTATGGTGCTCCAAGTAAGAAAACTAAGGGTGCAAGTGCGAGTATGGGTAATGTGGAGAAAAGCACGACGAGTTCTCGTGCGCCTAGATGTTTCAATTGTGGTGTTAGGGGCCACAAGTTATGGGATTGCACAATGCCGAGAAGTGATGACAGAATGTGCTACTATTGTCATAAAGAGGGACATCGCAAGCCGGATTGTCCCGAGTTGGCCGCGGCGAATGCCGCAAGGAGACGTTAAGGTACGTTTCGTTTTAATAAATATGTCCTTTGGATATTTATTATGTGTCGTTGTGTACGAGTTTGTTGAAAGCATTGTGTTGTACATATTTTGTTATGGGTGACGTTCCTAGTGGAATTTCCCTATGGTGACGTTTTGATTGGCGAACGAAGGGCGTAAGACTTGGTGCAACCAAGCATTCCTTAGTGTTTGGGAAACGTTTCTACCAAGCCATGGGAATGAGCTTTGGTGTTCGGTTGTGAGCGCGTGTTCGCTTTTGTGTTGAAGATGGTGAACCATGAGGTTCATCGGGCTGATAGAACCCTTGAGATCGAGTGTTTGATCTCCACATATGTTGGTAATGGAGTCTACGTAACACGATGTTAGGTGCCTCTTTCATACCTACTATCGTGGTGTTCGACTCCGATGGTGTTGCGGTTACATTGTACTTAGGGTATCCTATAGAAACCCTTAGGTACATGAGTGACTAGGTGGAAATGTGACAAGCTATGGCAATCAGAGGATTGCAAGAATAAAGTTTGTGAAATTTGTGGTAAACGTTTCGTTCGAAGTGATGAAGGATAGGTTAAAAATCCTTCGTATGCTCAAGGTTGGAGCAAGATGTGGTGATGGGTCGTGTGAACCTAATTGTTAGAAAAGTCTACCTTTTCGGTAGAATTGTATGGTTGTACAAGGTGTGTTGTGTTGGTTTTGTGTCGTTGTTTAAATAAAGCCAACGGGTGACGCTGTGCGTCAATTTCTAATGTACGAAATGAATTCGTGAGGATTCGAGTATTACGACCTTTGGAGAAATTGGTCACATATGTCGGAGAGTGGTAATTATCGCAGATGATGTTACCACTATGATGCGGTTATGGAACGTAGTTCCAAGGGGGAGTTACACTCCAGCACGAGGAGGTTTTAGTGTGAGATTTCAGATAATGCTCATAGTTGATCCGGAATTAGTGTCGGGACCTAGATTTGGTCGATTTGTGGTAGAGTACAATTTCGGTTAAATTGTACTTATGGTTTCGGATTTGAATTATCACCGAGGTGGTAATGTGGTGAATCTCTTCGAGAGATAATGGTCGTATTTGACGAGCAAGGTGAAATCCCTCGGTTAAGGGATGTGTGTGTCGGATTCTCTTCTAGAGAATTATTGTTTTGTGCCTATGTGCGATATAGGTGGTTCTTGCTCGATCGTGATAGCGATGTTCCCGTGTGCGTATGATTCGTGTGCGGAAATTCCAGGCAGTGTGGAATGATATTAAGGATGCGTTTATACTTCGTTTGTGGTGAATGGTTGATGTAATCCGTTAGGATTCACTATAGTGTAGCAGTGCGCGATGTTGCACTACTCGTTGATTGAGTCCAAAAGAGCGTATGTGATTGGTGGGTTATGGCCGTTGATTCGGTCCGCTAACTTCATCATGGGTGTAGTGTTATATCGGTATGGTATAACGTTATCGGGAAATTCGAGTACCGATAGGGAATGGGAGTACCATTCTTTGCGTGTGGTTTGGGATGTGAATATCGGGTTGTTCGTATTCACAATATTTCGGGTAGTACGATTGTCCCTGTCGGTTGGACTCATAGTTTGAGGTAGTGAATGTCGGGTAGTTCGGATTCACTAAGGCTCGGGTTGTACGGCCATCCTCGGTTATACTATGTGGTGGAGGTAGTGAATATCGGTTTGCACGTATTCAAGATGACTCGGGTTGTGCGGTCATTTCATTATGGGAAATATGGATTGGGTTGGTGAATTTCTGGTTGTTGCGAATTCACTAAGGTTTAGGTTGTTTCGACCATCCTCCATATGTGTTTAGGCTCGGGTTGTTTCGGCCATGTTGGTGTGGTTAGTATTGTGAACTATTGGTTGTTTTATACACCAATGGTGGGGTCGTGAGGACCATATTGTGTGATCAGTGATGCGATAGCCGTGTTTCGCTCACATGTCGTTACGGGTGTGACAATAGTCGATTTTGTACACCTTGGGATCTGCGTTGCTATAGTCATTTTGGGCTCTATCGGTTTAGTCATTTGCTTATGATGTTATGATAGTTGCGTATTGGTCGTATCGCGCACTACGAGGGATGTTTAGTGATAAGGGTTATCCGTAAGAATTCGCTTTTGTTGGTCTTCATCGGTTTGGTTGTTGACCTTATGTTGGAACGTGGTTATTATTAGCATTGTACTTGGTAAGGGTACGCTACGGGATTGATATTTTGGTAAGAGATTGGTTGAGTTTTCCCGATGTAAGGGATTGAGGTTGATAAATCGCGGATGACGATTTAGTGCTCAAGGTGATTCGTTGGGAAGATTTGCCTAAAGGAATTTGGAAGAAACGCGTGATGTTTCCATGTAGGCTAAGTGTTTGTAGTAGTTTCCGAATGTTGTGTGCGTTGCATGTCTCGGAATGCGTGCACGTGTGTATTTAATAAGTGGAAAAATCTTTGTGATTTACGATAAATGTGGCGGAAGTCGTATTGGAACGTATGTTTGAGGACCATTGAGTGTTGGTCCGGTTGGTTAAGTAATGGAGATCACGAGGACGTGATCCAATTTAAGTGGGGGAGAGTTGTAAGACCCTGATCTCAGTTAAGTGGGACGCCGTCCAGACCTGTTGGACGCCTTCCAGTAAAGAAGGGATGGACACCGTCCAGACCTGTTGGACGCCGTCCAAATGGTATGACGGGCCAGCTGGGAAATTGTTTTAAATTAGAAAAGGCATTTTGGTCAATTCACTTGGGGTTGGTTTGGTGCCTTCAAAGCTGACCCATTGATCATCTTATCCTCACTTTACACCCACAAACACTCTCATCTTCAAAGCCTAGAGAGATAAAGAGTTTTAGAGAGAGGAAGCTCCATTGGAGAAGAAGGAGTTGGATTCTCACCAAAGCTCGGGTTTTAAAGTTGTTCATCTCATTCACGGCTACGTTGTGGTAGTATTGGTAAGTTCAAACTCCGAAATTCATTTGTTAGAATTGATATTCAAGTTAGGGTTTGAGTTTGATTAGTTGTGATACCCTTTTAGATGATGAAGTGGGTTTATGGTGACTAGTTATTCTTGTCACTTGGCGGGTTTTGGGTTGGTTGACGTTTAGGCCATGATTAGGCTTTGATAATGGGTTTAATCACTAGGTTTAGTGATTATGGAAGTGTTGAAACCCATTTGGTTGTGTTTGGTTGACTAATTTTGAAATGGTTCAAAATTAGGGTTTGGTGTCATTTTGGGCAAGACGAGTGTTTGACACTTGTGTTTGGGTTTAATTGGCATATTAGGGCCATTCTCACTTGTGTTAGTGATTATTGGTTAGTTTGGACGCGGTTTGGTGTGTGATGACCCGGGAATTTCCGACCAAATTTAAAATTGAATCTTATTTGATTTCGATACGATAAGCAGAGTCTGTTTTTATCATTAAACTATTTTAAATGATTTAGGACATACTCGTTTTAGTTGTAGTTTCAGTAAACGACATTTGTATTAAATTATCACTAGGAAATATCTGTTTGCATGTTTTGGACTTCTTTATGACTGTCTAACAAATGCTTTGTGTTTTAAATAACGAATAAAATACATGTTTCTATAATGAAGTAACCTAACTCTTAAGAATCCGTGAATGCTTATCTTTATACTCTTTATTATTTATATCTCTAACTATGCTATAACCCTACAATCATCCAACCTTCTTGCAAAAACATATACATAAAGTCACGCACATCTAGTCTACACTTGATCTTCAATTGTATTTTAAATTGTTATTTTCATAGTAAAACAATAAGGACCAACCACCTATACTCTCTGCTTAATCTCTTTGTTTCTATATCACTTATTAATTTAAAGTCTTCAAAAGATTATCTTTACTATCATTTAAATTAATCTAGCAAGTTCTGAGTGATGTGTTCTTTTCTTTCTTAAACACAAAAACTACACAACAAGTAACATTCACATAAAGTAACAAAACAAAATGCTAACTATTTCAATTGTGTATTTTTATGCCACTTGATGATCAAAAGGAGATATATATCTCTGTCATCTTTTTGCTCGACCTATAACATAAACATTAATCCCACTATCTAATATAATCCATATAAATTACATACATATACATATTTGAGACACATTCTTAATCACACATCACCACCTACTACCCTAATTCTATTATGCATGTACGAACCCAATCAACCACCCACTCCACC